>NC_090650.1:414182056-414459556 GCF_040937935.1 Hyperolius riggenbachi
TCCCACCTGGCCGATACTGACCATCTCCTAAATTCAGCAGCATAATCTTCAACCGGACTCTTGCCTTGACGTAAAAGTTTGAGCTTCCGTTCAGAAGTTGAGGGAATGTCTGGATCGTCGTAAATTATAGCCATAGCTTTAAAAAATTCCTCTACAGAGGTCAGGGCCTGGTGACTGGTGGGAAGGCTATACACCCAGGTCTGAGAATCGCCAGATAGCAAGGTTTTAATAAAGGTAACCCTTTGGGCCACAGTTCCTGAAGAATTAGGTTTTAACTCAAAGTATGATAACACTCTACTTCTAAAATTTCGGAAGTCAGATCTGTGACCAGAAAATTTTTCAGGTACAGGCATACGTATGTCTGTGCTAAGAGGAGATCGCATATCCTTCACAGCCGTCTGGAGGGTTTGTAAATATCCAGACAAAGCGTCCATTACCGTCTGGTGACTGCCCAGCACAATATTGATGTTTTCCACCGAAGTGGTAAGTGTGCCCAGACGGCTGGTGAGTGCGTCCATTTGCATTTCTTGGTCTGCCGTTCTGTAACGATCGGTGTAACACAGAGAGGGTCTGATTATTGGTGATCTGCAGTATCACCAAGAATACAGATATATACCCCATTATTGATGATCTGCAGTATCACCGATAATCAGATATATTACTAACCTCTGGACACCTGAGAGATATGAGCGTTTGGTGCAACAGTAATACTTTGAGAACAATACCAGGAGGACAGGTACAAGGCAGTAGGGATGCTCGGAAAATTCCGCGGAATTATGAATTCCGTGATTCCGGCCGGAATTAGGTTAATTCCGATTCCGGTAGTGAAATCGGAATTCCTATACCTCTCAAACGGAATTCCGCGGAAATTTTATAATTCCGACGGAATTTTCCGGAATAACACAAAAATCTCTCTCTCTCTCTCTCTCTCTCTCTCTCTCTCTCCCTCCCTCCCTCCCTCCCTCCCTCCCTCTCCCTCCCTCCCTCCCTCCCTCTCCCTCCCTCTCCCTCCCTCCCTCCCTCCATAAAATGATGTAGACGTCTTACCGGCCCCCCACACAGAAAATGTATTGCTTATAAATGCAGTCAGCTACATCTTTAAATATTGGTGGTCCACATATGGAATAGCAGTGCAGCACCCCCCATCCACATGGAAGCCAGAAAGCAGAAATTTTGCTGGTTTCCAATCAAATTCCACATCAGGTGACACTGCTGTCCAATTGGCTTGCAGATTGTCACCTGGGTATGCTTCACTGTCTGGTCCGCAAAGACGTCTACATCATTTTATGTTTACTCCGGCCCACCAGCGGTCTGAAGTATGTTGACCCGGCCCTCAACCCAAAAGGTTTGGGGACCCCTGGTCTAGAGGGTAAGACAGATACCTACTACACACTAGGTCCTGGGTTCAAATCCCAGCTATGGTATATAAGCATGCTTTTCAAAAAGTACAAATCCTTAATCATGCTACTTTTTCTATCGAATTGATCATAATGGAAGTATGGTTTATGCTACCGCCAGCTTTAGCATGTAGTGTGGGTCATGGTCTAGAGGGTAAGACAGATACCTACTACACACTAGGTCCTGGGTTCAAATCCCAGCTATGGTATATAAGCATGCTTTTCAAAAAGTACAAATCCTTAATCATGCTACTTTTTCTATCGAATTGATCATAATGGAAGTATGGTTTATGCTACCGCCAGCTTTAGCATGTAGTGTGGGTCATGGTCTAGAGGGTAAGACAGATACCTACTACACACTAGGTCCTGGGTTCAAATCCCAGCTATGGTATATAAGCATGCTTTTCAAAAAGTACAAATCCTTAATCATGCTACTTTTTCTATCGAATTGATCATAATGGAAGTATGGTTTATGCTACCGCCAGCTTTAGCATGTAGTGTGGGTCATGGTCTAGAGGGTAAGACAGATACCTACTACACACTAGGTCCTGGGTTCAAATCCCAGCTATGGTATATAAGCATGCTTTTCAAAAAGTACAAATCCTTAATCATGCTACTTTTTCTATCGAATTGATCATAATGGAAGTATGGTTTATGCTACCGCCAGCTTTAGCATGTAGTGTGGGTCATGGTCTAGAGGGTAAGACAGATACCTACTACACACTAGGTTCTGGGTTCAAATCCCAGCTATGGTATATAAGCTGTTTTGAAAATCTGCAATTCCCTACTGCATGATATGCATTGGAGAGAGAGAGAGAGAGAGAGAGAGAGAGAGAGAGAGAGAGAGAGAGAGAGAGAGAGAGAGAGAGAGAGAGAGAGAGAGAGAGAGAGAGAGAGAGATGACGGAATGCGGAATTGTGCCAGAAACGGAAATCGGCTATTCCGACCATGCCTGCAAGGCAGTAAGGAATACTGCTGGAGTAATCTCTTCCCACAGCCTGAGGCTCTTCCGTGGGGAGGAGTCAGACTGGAAGAGGGAAGGACCAGAGCGTGAGTGACACCAATAGAAGGATGCCACTGACTGATCTGTGAACTATCTCTTAACTGGGGAGATAGCTCTCAAGGTCGGACAAGCCAGGTCGGCAACACACGGACATACAAAGTACAAAGACAGGAGGCTGATTTGGTAATCCTAAGGCTAGCAGGGTTTGGCAACAGAGTATCAGATATAGTGAAGTACCAAATCAGTGGACAGAAGAGTGGTCAAGAAAGCAGAAAGTCATAACAGATAATAAACAATGCCTAGTCTTGGGTGTGAGCTCCATGATCATCAACACCCTGGAACTAGTCTGAAGTATAACAGATTGATAATACAATTCCCTAGTCTGGGTATGAGGTCCGTGATCATCAACACCCTGGAACTAGTCTGAAGTATAACAGATTAATAACACAAGTCCCTAATCTGAGTGTGAGGTCCTTGATCATCAACACCCTGGAACTAGTCTGAAGTATAACAGAATGATAACACAGATTCCTAATCTTTGGGTGTGAGGTCCTTGATCATCAACACCCTGGAACTAGTCTGAAGTATAACAGAATGATAACACAGATTCCTAATCTTTGGGTGTGAGGTCTTTGATCATCAACACCCTGGAACTAGTCTGAAGTATAACAGAAAGATAATACAGATTCTGACAATAAGGTCTGAGTACTTCCACGTAGTGATCGCAACGGCAGACAACCAGTAAATGACTAGCACCCAGTATATATAGCCCAGCGCTCTCCAGCGCCTCCCCTAAGTGCTGGACCAATGGGAACTGGTACAATTGTCAGCTGACCGGCTTGGTCAGCTGACTCCCTTCTGGCTGTCATAAAAGTTCTGCCTCTCAACGCGCGCGCGCGTCCTTCTGAACCTGTGTGGACTATCAGTCCCAGCCACACCAGACATGTCCTGCGTACCACCCGCCGCGCTGGACGCGGAATCCGCCGCACCGCTATCCAGGCATGCGGCGGTTTCTCCACGTTCGGCCATACTAGCAGATGCAGGCCCACGCGTGCAGACCGCCGCGTTGGACGCGGAAACAGCCGCCTTACTCTGAGCGCATGCGGTGGCTTTTCCGCGTTCTCTCACAGTATTGTTCTCAAAGTATTACTGTTGCACCAAACACTCATATCTCTCAGGTGTCCAGAGGTTAGTAATATATCTGATTATCGGTGATACTGCAGATCATCAATAATCGGGTATATATCTGTATTCTTGGTGATACTGCAGATCACCAATAATCAGACCCTCTCTGTGTTACACCGATCGATACACCTCACTTGCCTCAATTAAGGTCAGTGTTCACGACTCCACCATAAGAAAGAGACTGGGCAAAAATGGCCTGCATGGCAGATATCCAAGGTGCAAACCACTTTTAAGCAAAAAGAACATTAAGGCTCGTCTCAATTTTGCTAAAAAAAAATCTCAATGATTGCCAAGACTTTTGGGAAAATACCTTGTGGACCGACGAGACAAAAGTTGAACTTTTTGGAAGGTACGTGTCCCGTTACATCTGGCGTAGAAGTAACACAGCATTTCAGCAAAAGAACATCATACCAACAGTAAAATATGGTGGTGGTAGTGTGATGGTCTGGGGTTGTTTTGCTGCTTCAGGACCTGGAAGGCTTGCTGTGATAGATGGAACCATGAATTCTACTGTCTACCAAAAAATCCTGAAGGAGAATGTCCGGCCATCTGTTCATCAACTCAAGCTGAAGCGATCTTGGGTGCTACAGCAGGACAATGACCCAAAACACACCAGCAAATCCACCTCTGAATGGCTGAAGAAAAACAAAATGAAGACTTTTGAGTGGCCTAGTCAAAGTCCTGACCTGAATCCTATTGAAATGTTGTGGCATGACCTTAAAAAGGCGGTTCATGCTAGAAAACCCTCAAATAAAGCTGAATTACAACAATACTGCAAAGATGAGTGGGCCAAAATTCCTCCAGAGCGCTGTAAAAGACTCGTTGCAAGTTATCGCAAAGGCTTGATTGCAGTTATTGCTGCTAAGGGTGGCCCAACCAGTTATTAGGTTCAGGGGGCAATTTCTTTTTCACACAGGGCCATGTAGGTTTGGAGTTTTTTTTTCTCACTAAATAATAAAAACCATCATTTAAAACTGCATTTTGTGTTCAATTATGTTATCTTTGACTAATAGTTAACGGTTTTTGATGAGCAGAAACATTTAAGTGTGACAAACATGCAAAAGAATAAGAAATCAGGAAGGGGGCAAATAGTTTTTCACATCACTGTATTTAGAGGAGTCAGCGTGTATGCCCAGGCTATTAGTCTCGCTCTTCACCTAGCTAACCCTGCCTGACACACACTAACTGACACCTAACTGTCCCTTCCTGGCATACCACTAGCTGGCCCTAATTAGGACTTTAGCGAGTTATGCACACAAGCTGACAGAGAAGGCAGATATGCTACCAGAGGCCAGTACTGAGACTAGTAACAAGCTCGGCAATATCACATACACAGTTCAGGCAGAGCAATCCAAGTACATAATCTTCATGCAAAACTATTCAACAGCAATAGCAATTGTGATCAGTGTTTATGAAACAGTTCAGTAGACTTGCAAGCAGGATAGAAACAGATGATAATGGATGTAAGTATGACATAGCTCCTTAAGTCTGCATGCAAGATTATGTGAACAGCTAACAGAAGTTCCAGATGATATATGACGCGTTTATGTGAAAGTATATGCACACTGTTAACTGATTGATAAGGAGAGTATACCTTATACTTATCGTCCAGAGTAGTGGCATACAAGAATATCCAATAACAGTCCAGGCGGCAAGCAAGGGGTGTGCAGTAACTTAGTAGAGGTCAGTCCAGGCAGCAAGCAAAGGGTTATCCAGGAATCAAGCAGAGGTTAAACACAACAGAGTAGTCAAATACAATTCAAGGTCCAGAATATCAGCAGAGATCAGAGTGCACACCCATCAACTAGCCAAAGCTATGCTTCTCACGGGCGATCACTGGAAGCACTATGCACATTTAAATATCAATCATTCTCCAATCAGCGGCCGGCCACCTTCCGCACTCCAATCCCACAGCACGGCCCTGACAGGAAGTGATCAGCTGACCGCGCTGTAATCAGCTAAGCGAGTCAGCTGACTATTGTTTACTCTTGCGGAGGGCGTACTGCGAACGCGCCCTCTGCGTATCAGCATGTGCGGACTGTGAGTCACCAGCAGCGGGGAACAAGCGCCGAGGCCCGGAAGTGACAGAATCTGCCCGAGTCTCGGTGGCACTTTCACCACTAACTGGTACATTCCTTATAATGGGAATAGATGTTCCCAAAGCTGATCAAAGTGCCTGTAATCAATGATCACTGTCATCAGCTAGATGCCGTTTGTAACGTATGCGGAATCGTTTTCGTGGTCAGCGCACGAGGTGCGCACTGACACAGCGAAGACCTTCCACAAGCGTATAATTGGGTGAACCCAGGCTAGGTGTAATGCACCAGCAGAGGGCAATTCCCACCGGCAGATGGCGCTGTGGAGTGCAGACGAGTACAATCGCTGCACGGCCACAGATGCCAGATGGGGATTGTACAGATCAAGACAATGCGGGGCTGAACAGCCCATAAAGAGAAAGAGCACAGGGACAGGACGAATGTGTGTTCACCAATCTAGTCGTGACCCTGCGACGGTGAACACACATGAGCAGAAACAAAAGTAGGAACGCGATCGCGAGAAAGGCGATCGCCAGAAGTGACACAAGACAGACTAGAACAGAACACAAGAGGAGCAAAGGCACAGCAAATAATACAATGAGAATGATAAAGAAAATAACAAACGCTAACTAAACGCGAACACCGCACTCATTTGCAACAGCGAACGCGTTTATAACGCGGTCTCCGCGTGTTAAGCACAACAGAGACAAGCACGTCTAACTAACCACCGACAGACAAACACGAAACAAAGAACGTGAACGCTTGCTTAACGGTTACCTCACCGAGCCTACAGCAAGCGCCCGTATCAGACAAGACAGACAAACGAGAAACAGGAACTAGGCAGAAAGGATCCACCGCTCTTCCGCCAGAGCAAGTGTGATCCAAGCAGGAACACAGATCAGAAAGATCCACAGCCGCTAACGCTAGCGGCTAGTGCGATCTAAACAAGACAGATCAGATGAGGTAGCCGGAAGCAACCGCAGCTCCAGCTTACACTCCAGAAACTAGATCAGAAGGATCCATAGCCACTAACACTAGAGGCTATTGCGATCCAGGCAAGACAGATTAGATGAGGTAGCCAGAAGCGACCGCAGCTCCTGCTTACACTCCAGAAACTAGATCAGAAGGATCCACAGCCACTACCGCTAGAGGCGATTGCGATCCAGACAAGACAGATCAGAAGGGGCTACCAGTAACTACCGCAGTGCCGGTTAGCACCCCAGACAAACAGAACGATTTCCTGTCGACCACCGCTGAGACAGAACAATCGCAACAGACAAACAAACAGATATGCAATCCTAACTGCACTAGGGAAACTGCCTAGTGCAGTCCAAAGAATTACGCTAAGATAACTTTAACAAGAAGTAGCATTGCTGACACTCTAGGAGTGTTTACTACAAACCCTGAAGGAATGACCAGCAAAGCATTCTGGGAGCAGAAAGCTCTGATAGTGCCAGTCATCAAAGGAGGCAGGCAGCCAACATCCTAGTCTCTAGTTATCCTGATCTCTAGTTATCCTAATCTCTAGTTACCTGGCTTGCAGTCACTGCCATGTATCCCCTTTTCTTATTGTTCTCTGCTTCAAACACAATAAGGGAAATGATAGCTGAGAGTTGTGCGCCCCTCCTATACTGTGCCCTGAGGCTGGAGCCTCTATCGCCTCGGCCTCGACCTGGCCCTGCACACGACTGTGAAACCCTCTGAGGGACAGGTAACGAACAAGACAATATACTCTGTACGGGATGTACAGAGTATATTGTCTTGTTAGTTACCTGTCCCTCAGAGGGTTTCACAGTCATGTGCAGGGCTGGGCCAAGGCAGAGTCGAGAGAGGCAAGCCAGATAAGTAGAGATTAAGGTGTCAGGGAGGTTGGTGGCTCTGGGGTGCCTCTTACTCTAATAGCAATCAGTGTGTGACGGCTGCCCAATGCCATCCCCAAATCATAACTCAGTAAATATTAATTATGCTGTGAAGGACATGAAGCGTATTCCATGGGAACTTGTTCAAAGGCAGCAACATGGTAAATGCAAACCAAGGAAAGTGTCGAGAAGATAAAGCTTCTGAGATGAATTATTTCACCATAACGTTTTGTTAAAGGGCCACTTTCGTGAAAAATTGTAAAAATGTAAAATACCTGTCAACATGTATAAATAAGAAGTATTTCTTCCAGAGTAAAATGAGCTATAAATTGCCTTTCTCCTATGTTGCTGTCACTTACAGTAGTTAGTAGAAATCTGACGGAACTGACAGGCTTTTGACTAGTCAATCTCTTCATGAGGGATTCTCATTGTTTAATTTATTCACAACAAAAGCACTCCCTGGAAAGCATATATATAAAGATGTAGGCCTACCCCCACCCCCAGGTCTACACACTATTCTGGCAACTGAACTGAGCAACTGCTGTTCACTAAGTGCTTTTGAAAAGAAAAAAAAAATGTGAGAATCCCCATGAGGAGATGGACTAGTCCAAAACCTGTCGTTCTGTTAGATTTCTACTACCTACTGTAAGTGACAGCAACAGAGAAAAGTAATTTATAGCACATTTTACTCTGTCAGAAATGTCTGGTACTTTTTATTTAGGTGTTTTCATGTATTTTAAAAATTTTCAGGATAGTGGCACTTCAAACAAGGAAGCTGGAAACGTGAATGCGGATCAGTGAAAAGTGAGCAGATCTTTAGCAGAAAGGAATAAAGTGAACCTGAAGTGAGTAAAATTATTTAAAATAAACACATTATGTAGCTGCAAATCAATATTACATACTGACCTCACCGTCAGTTCCTCTCAGAAGCTCGCCATTTTCTTCTAACAATGATTCCTTCCAGTTCTGACTAGAACTTGTCATATTTGTCTCTCAGGATGCTGAACGCCTTAGGGCCTTTTTTTATTGTATCGGCTGCTGTCAGTTATAACTGAAAGGATAACTGATGTGCAAGGTAATGTTTATGTTTCCCTATGGCTCAAGCAATATTACTGGTTAACGGAGTGCTGTCCTGGAAGATGTTAAGGGGTCATCGTCATTTTTAAATTGGAAGATGGAGAATTCCATCGATCACATCTGGACAAACAGGAAGCAGGAGAGGAGAAAGACAGATTGATGAGTAGACTATGCGGGAGAGTGTATATGTTTATTTTTACTTTTATTTTTAATTCAGGTTTACTTAAAGAGAATCTGTGCTATCCGATTTGTACAATAAAAACATACCAATCGAGTCACTGTGATCTCCTGGGTCCCGCCTTGCTGTTTCCACCGCTCCTTGCCGGGATCCTGGCTTTTAATCGCCAGTTTTAGGCAGTGTTTACAAACAAAAAACATGGCCGCTAACCAGGAAGTGATGTTTGTGTATATATATATATATATATATATATATATATATATATATATATATATATATATATATATACTGTATACACATACACTAATATGTGTGTATGTATGTATATCTATATATCTACCATGTTGCAGTATACTGCAAGTTTTTATTACATAGTGGATTATCTACACTCCAGTCTGGGATTCTCCGTTTCTCAGCATGTGACAGGCAGCTCCCTTCCCCCTCAGCTTTACAAACTGCATCAATCTTGTCTGAGAGCAGAGAGTGATGAGTAAACAAAGCACACATAGCCTGCAGGGGGTGTGCATAACGGGTATTCATTACAACAGAGGCGGCCCATTCCTCCCTCCCTGATTCAAAGCTTCCTGTCTGTAAAATACAAGATCTGATCTCCAGCAATGCTAAGCTGCTAAAATAAGGAATTACACACATAGTGTTTCTCTCCCTGCTGTCTCTTCCCCCTCCCCTTGCTTAAAGAGTTGTGAGACACAGGCTGGGGGCTGGAATGATTTGTCTGTGATCTGACCACACAGGAGTAGCTTGCTAGCAAGTGAGGATTAATGCATGCCAGCAAACTAGCCAAGTATCTGTAGGTAACTTTTCTTCAATAATACCACCATCATTTGGACAATCTGCTCTACTCAAAAGCTTATTCTGCTTGTGACATTCATATTTGGTTTCTATTATTGCTGAACTAGTTAGCCTTCATTTTAACACTTGAGTTAGGCAAAACATATCTAATGCTCGCCACACAAACATCAAATTCATCCAAATAGGCCCCATTAGCCAGCCATCATGTCCCGTTTGTGACCACCCCTTCCCCCCCCCCCCCCCCCCCCCCCCCCCAAAAAAAAAAAATTGAGCTGGAGCCACTACTGCTTGACTGACAGATATCAGGATAATAGTGTCATCATGAGGTACAATAGACTTAGTTGCAACTGAACAACTAGTCAAATTTGGAGGATATTTTATTTAATGCTTTGTGGAACTCTTGTTTAGTGACGAATATTTAAAGAACAACCTAATGAATAAAATTGCAATTTTTTTTTACAATTTTAATGTATAAATTATCTAGTCAGTGTCTGCCCATTTGTAAAATCTTTCCTTCTAGGTGAGTTCATGGGATTCCGATTATGATATATTCATATAGAGGAGACCCTGTGTGCACCCCAACTTTATTGGCCTCTGACGAAGGAGGGAGACCTGCGAAACGGCTGTCAGGCCCTCTTGTTCACCCCTTTTGATGTGATGTATTGTAGCTTCTTGGATTAAAATTGTATCTGGATGACACCTATGTTTGCAAAATGATCTCTCTCCTTCCTTCTGATTGCATGCTCTAACATCGTCAGTCAACAGTCTGAAGAAGACCTACAAGCTGAAAGCTTACTGTTTTTCTTTTAACCACTTACCACTGAAACATTAACTGGTGCCCGACCTGCTTATCTTCTCGATAGCTGTTATTTGCATTAGCGCCTATGGGGTGGGGTGGCCAAATCGCCCATTAGCCATAGAGTTGTCATTTAATCTCAGCTTATTATAATGTCCAGTATAGAGTCGCTACGGAATATGCGCAGAGCTGAGACTCTTTTAGACTTTCAGAGGTTTTATTTTCACCTCCGTTGACCTCATATCACCGCTTGGTCTTTTTGCCTCAAAGCTAATTAATATTCTTATGCCTCATTCAGGCAAAGTGAGCCCTTCTCCCCCAGGAAATGGCAAATTGTGCAATCTACAGCCTGAAGACTGATTATAACACTATTTATTTGTAGAACGTCACACAATTCCTCTTCAGCCAGAGACGGCTTGAGGGGCAGAGAGTTACTGCAGCACATCATACATCATATTTATTGCTGTGCATTTCCCCTGGATGAGATACACAGCAGTGGCTGCAGCTGTATGTTTACTAAGTGTGCAAAAGATTTAGTGGTGATCATAATCTGCTAAATGATGGAGCAGAGTGGTCTGTAGACTCAGATAGGCACCTGGTATAACAAGTTAGAACTCTTTACTGAAGAAAACGAGCAGAGATAAAACATACACCACCACCATCAGGTAAAGAGGTAAAAAAAAAGAGAGAGAGGAACACAGAGAGAATACAGGAAATCACAATACCATAGAGATCGTTGCATCATTTTACAGACAGTGACATCTTGTGGTTGCTTTACCATACTGCAGTTTTGGTGAAATAAAAAGGATTAGATGCTGAAGAATTTAACAAAGAAAGCTTAGCATTGGTTTGGTGCAAATAAATATGGTAAGGGAGGGTTGGCTTTAGTAGTTAGGAGTTGGAAAGTTAGGCAGCAGGAAGGGGTTAATTAAAAAAGGAAAGGTTAAGGTTAGGCTTCAGGAAGGAGTTAATGAGAAGGGAAGATGTAAAGGATAAATGTAATAAATGGAGTTTTTTTCTGATGGAGTATATTGGAGTTAAAAAAAAAAGCATCAAAATCACCAGTCAATGATGAAGTCAAATGTTTGCTATGCAGGATGCCAGCAAGTATTGCTACAAATAATCTAAAACTGCCACTGATCCAATCTTCTTTTTTTTTTTTCTACTTTTTCTCCTAGGTGATATTTTCACCTTATCAATAAAATGCATTTTAAGCCACCAACAAGCAATACAATTATTCTGAGTATTGTATTGCTTGGTGGTTGCTTAAAGTGGACCTGAACGCTTGCACAGGACAGAAGGAAAACAGGTAATCATGTTGTTAAACCTCTTACGCTTATTCTGCTTACGCAAAATTTCCTGTAACTTTTCACAATTATGCGTAATTATGATTTGGACATTCAATTGAATTTGCATAATCCTTTTGTAATGTCGAGCAAATACACAAAATTTGTAAAATTTTGTACCGACTTTACCAGTTAATAGCAAAGCACCCAGACATGCTATCCTCACCAAAAATCGCTAAGTATGTTAAGGGGAACAATAGGAAGAAGTAGGGGAAAAAAGCATTTTTCAAAAAGACCTTGTTGTTATTGAGAAAATTGATTTTCACCTATTTTAGTTCCTGGACGTAGAAACTACGTCCAGGAACCATGCACGCTGCCGCGCGCTCCCGCGGCCGATTGCTCGCGTGCACGAGCACTCCCGTCCCGCGGTTCGTTAGCCAGACAATCAGTGAATCGGGCTATGGTGCCCGATCACTGATTCCTCTCCCCCGCTGAAAAAGCGTCAGCTTCTCTCGGAAGCTTCGCCTTTTCTGGCTGTTACCTCCCCCATGCGTCGCTCTAAGCGTGTGTTACGCTTAGAGTGACGTCATGTAAACAAACTCATGGCCGCCATCTTGTGGCCAAAAAGTAATACTACAACCAAAAGTTAAAAAAAATTAAAATCAACACACATTTACATTTTAAACCTATTGTTTACATCCCACCCTCCCAAAACTTCCCAAATAAAATGTTTAATATAAAAAAAAACATTACAATAAAAAAACGTGTAAATATTTACCTAAGGTCTAAACTTTTTAAATATCAATGTAAAGATGATATATTTCTATATTTTTTTTTTATTTTAAACTTGTAAATAGTAATAGATGCAAAACAGAAAAAATGCACCTTTATTTCCGAATAAAATATTGTCGCCATACATTGTGATAGGGACATAATTTTAACGGTGTAATAACCGGGACATATGGGCAAATACAATACGTGACTTTTAATTATGGAGGCATGTATTATTTTACAACTATAATGGCTGAAAACTGAGAAATAATGATTTTTCCGTTTTTTTCTTATTCTTCCTGTTAAAATGCATTTACAGTAAAGTGGCTCTTAGCAAAATGTACCCCCCAAAGAAAGCCTAATTGGTGTCGGAAAAAACAAGATACAGATCAGTTCATTGTGATAAGTAGTGATAAAGTTATAGGCTAATGAATGGGAGGTGAACATTTCTCAAGTGAAAACGACGGAACGCGAATGGGTTAAATATGCAAAGGCATTTTTTTTTAAATGACAGTTTAAAAACTATTTTTCCTTTGCATTTTGAAAATGGATTGTCTCAAAAATGACCAGATCTTTTTGCCTTGTTCCCAATATTCCTCTTAACATACGTAGCAATTTTGGTGACAATAGCCCACGTGGGGGCTTTGCTATTAACTTCTAATATCGGCACAAAATTACGTAAAATTGCGAGATAACAGTTCCTGATTACGTTTACTTACGAATTTAAATTAATTATGCTTTTTCATAAAATTTCACATTACATTTCGTAATTGTGAATTAATCGTAATTGTGAATTATTATATAAGATTACAATCGATTGATCCTCATCCCTCTGTAGCTACAGAATGCATGGATAGTAAATAATGTGGAACATCCTTCTTTAGTAGGTTTCCTCTAATCGGGCTCACCTGGCAAACTAATTATCACAGCTGTCCGAGATTGATTTCAGTGATCCAAACAGCCCCGAGACATAATATCATCCATGAGTTTAATTGAAAAACTTAAAAGGAACCCGAGGTGTGAGACCTATGGAAGCTGCCATATTTATTTCCTTTTAAACAATACCAGTTGCCTGGCAGTGCTGCTAATCTTTCTGCTCTGTAAGGTTGGGTATAAATCACACACCTGAAACAAGCAGGCAGCTACTCTTGTCACTTGGGATGAGCAGAAATGACGCCCATGCATAGTTACGCATCGTAATTCCCATTTACGCATCGTCATCGTAATGCGAAATTTCGGGCAAAAGCGTCATTCATTTCGAACGCAATTGTAAGCATCCGTAATTACGCATGAATTTACACGTAAATGTATGCCTAATTATGAATGCTTATACAAAGTCAACTGAATTAATGATTCGTAATTACGTATAGGCGTAAATGTGAAAATGTATGCGTAATTCTGCGTAATTGTAATCAGCTGATTACAATGATCACTGCTTGTCAGATTTGTCATACACATCTGATCCGCATGCTTGTTCAGGGTCTATGGCTAAAGGTGGCCATACACTGGTCGATTTGCCATCAGATTCGACCAACAGATAGATCCCTCTCTGATCGAATCTGATCAGAGAGGGATCGTATGGCCACCTTTACTGCAAACAGATTGTGAACCGATTTTAGCCTGAAACCATTCACAATCTGTGGTGGTGGTGCTGCCGCCGCTCCCCGCCCCGCATACATTACCTGTTTCGTCGGCGCGAGTCCCGCTGACACCGCTGCTCCGTCTCCGCGCTGGTCTGGTCTCCGGAATGCTTCACTTCTTCCTGCACGGCAGGAAGTTTAAACAGTAGAGGGCACTCTACTGTTTAAACTTCCTGCTGGGCAGGAAGAAGTGAAGCATGCCGAAGTCAGACCAGACCAGCGCGGAGACGGAGCAGCGGTGACAGCGGGACTTGCGCCGGCGGAACAGGTAATGTATACCCACTGTATTGCGTCGGTCGTCGGGCATTCAAACGCCGCTATCGACGCACTCCCGACCCGCCGGCGCTCGAAAAAAATCTTCCGCACGGATGGATCGACGGGAGTAGACGGGAACGATGGATTTCGGACGGAAATCCATCGTTCTGTCAGCGGTGTGCGCGGCGATTTCACAGCCGTTTCGATCACTGTGATCGAAACGGCTGTATATCGGCGGGAAATTCGTTAGGTGTATGGGCCCCTTAAGAGTATTAGAGGCAGAGGATCAGTAGGATAGCCAAGCAATGTGTTTAAAAGGAAATAAACATGTCAGCCTCCATAACCCTCTCACTTCGGGTGACCTTTAAATACAGCTTGCATAATAATTTGGAACGCGGTGTAGGTGCAGAGAGTCATGGTGGCCACAGTGTTACTAGGGGGGAGGGGCCTTATGATTTGTATTTTCATCCCTGTCCCGAGAGGGAAATGTACAGAGATGGACCAAAAGCATCAGCAAGCATTCAGGATCATATTAGGTGGTGTCTGGTAAGCTACAGATGGAGACATGCCATGCCTGGAGAAGGATGAGTGGAGGGAGATTGGGATTGACTTGAATTTCATGTAACTGTAACAATCGCTGGAGAGGCAGCCGCAGTGAACAGCGCTACCACCGCAGCTGCCTCCAGCTCCCTGTCTAGCAGTGTATCCCGGACCTCAGGCATCTAGCACGCCCGAGGACGGAACTGTCAGTTGCACATAGGGTTGCCTTGTCGCGTGCGCCGCGGGGAGGAGGCGCGTCAGCTGACCGGCCGGTCGGCTGACGTCAGAGAAGACGTTCGCCGCTCCTCATTGGTTGATAGGAGGGGGGCGTGCCAGAAGGGTCTCCTCTGCTTCATAAGCCTTGCTGTATCACTCGCAACTTGTCTGCTGTTGCAAATTACTTGGTGTTAGCGCTCAGACCCTTAGATAGTTCCGGTGTGCTTTGAATCCGTGGAGGAAACCGGGGATTTCACACAAGATAGGAATTGTTTGATAGCCTTAACGATATTACTTTACTGTGTTATTATTTGTGTATGACTCTGGCTCATCCTGAACCATTCTTCTGCTCAGTGATTCTGTACCTTTGCACATCTGATCTCGCCACTGACTCTGCCTGTTTATATCTTCCTGTCTCTGCCTTCCGATTTTGTACTGCATCTGTCTGTTGCCAACTCGATTAGTCACTCTACTCTCACCAGAGGGCCCTTGGCTCTGGTGAGGGGCGCTGTACTGATAGTACCCACCAGCTCCTCTGAGCGTAATGACCTAATTACGAATTTCCGAAATTTCGCGAAATTACTACAATTACGATTTTAGCAGTAATCGAAATTTCGTAATTTTCGTAATTACGATTACGAAATTTAGTATTTTAAAGTTTGCAAAGGTTTCTATCCCTCTAGATGCCTAAAATGAATAACCAATCCTCCTCCTCCTCCTCTCTCTCTCTCTCTCTCTCTCTCTCTCTCTCTCTCTCTCTCTCTCTCTCTCCAGAGATCTGTAGTATTTCAAAACACACATACTCACATTCATGACATGTCCAGGGATCAAACCCAGGCCAACCACATGGAAGACAGCTATGCTCACCACCATACCACCAAACACACACTAAATAGACTGCCTAAACCTAAATCTTACTTGTAGACAGTCATATGAGGACACATGCTGGGGTGCAGGGCTTTGTGATTGGACCATGCGATAGAGTGAGGTGCAAAAATGAAATCATGCCTAGCAGAGGATGGTTTCACAGTGCTAAATGCTAGGCTGGCTGTGGTGCAATTGGTTAGTGTGTCTGGCTGGTAACAGCAAGGTTACAGTTCAATTTCCATCCAGGCATGTCTTTTCCTTTTGCGTTCAACAGTTGTCCAAACAGAGCCAACAGAGCCCCAGATAGCCATGTAGAGTTAGGTCACAGCTAGCCTGGCTGTGGTGCAATTGGTTAGTGTGTCTGGCTGGTAACAGCAAGGTTTACAGGTTCGATTCCATCCAGGCATGTCTTTTCCCTTTTGCGTTCAACAGTTGTCCAAACAGAGCCAACAGAGCCCCAGATAGCCACGTAGAGTTAGGTCACAGCTAGCCTGGCTGTGGTGCAATTGGTTAGTGTGTCTGGGCTGGTAACAGCAAGGTTACAGGTTCGATTCCATCCAGGCATGTCTTTTCCTTTTGCGTTCAACAGTTGTCCAAACAGAGCCAACAGAGCCCCAGATAGCCATGTAGAGTTAGGTCACAGCTAGCCTGGCTGTGGTGCAATTGGTTAGTGTGTCTGGCTGGTAACAGCAAGGTTACAGGTTTGATTCCATCCAGGCATGTCTTTTCCTTTTGCGTGCGCGCGCTGCGCCATTGAACCCCATGGGGTATTTTGCGTGCGTAAAACTTTACGCATGCAAAACTTTGTGCTCGGTGTTTGGACAACTGTTGAACGCAAAAGGAAAAGACATGCCTGGATGGAATCGAACCTGTAACCTTGCTGTTACCAGCCAGACACACTAACCAATTGCACCACAGCCAGGCTAGCTGTGACCTAACTCTACATGGCTATCTGGGGCTCTGTTGGCTCTGTTTGGACAACTGTTGAACGCAAAAGGAAAAGACATGCCTGGATGGAATCGAACCTGTAACCTTGCTGTTACCAGCCAGACGCACTAACCAATTGCACCACAGCCAGCCTAGCATTTAGCATTGTGAAACCATCCTCTGCTAGGCATGATTTCATTTTTGCACCTCACTCTATCGCATGGTCCATGGTCCAATCCACAAGCCCTGCCACCCAGCATGTGTCTCATATGACTGTCTACAAGTAAGATTTAGGTTAGCAGTCTATTTAGTGTGTGTTTGGTGGGTATGGTGGTGAGCATAGCTGTCTTCCATGTGGTTGGCCTGGGTTTGATCCCTGGACATGTCATGAATGTGAGTATGGTTTTGAAATACTACAGATCTCTGGAGAGAGAGAGAGAGAGAGAGAGAGAGAGAGAGAGAGAGAGAGAGAGAGAGAGAGGAGAGAGAGAGAGAGAGAGAGAGAGAGAGAGAGGAGAGGAGGAGGGAGGAGGGAGGAGAGGAGGAGGAGGAGGAGGAGGAGGAGGAGGAGGAGGAGGAGGAGGAGGACTGGCTGGGCTATTCATTTTAGGCATCTAGAGGGATAGAAACCCTTACAAACCTGAAAAAGTAAAATTTCGGTTGGAGACACGAAATTCGTAATTACGGGAGTGAAATTTCGATTACGAAATTGTAAATTACGATTTGAAAATTAATTACGAAATTACGAATTTGGGTCGTAATGTTAAATTTCGCATTCGTAATAAAAGCAGTTCGAAATTTCGAAAATTTCGGCTCATCTCTAGGTATTGCTAAACCTATCAGTATTACTGTTGCACCAATCACTATACTTGCATTTGCTGTCACATCAGCTGTCTGATATACCAGTATTATAGGTGATTCTGCAGATCACCATATAATCAGGTATATATCTGCATTATAGGTGATAGTACTGCAGATCACCTAATAATCAGAATTCTGTCTCTTGCTGACACAAATCGTTACAGACTACAGTAACAAAACAATGTTATTCTTTGGTGTCCCATACATAAAATTTGTGAGGAACCCCAGTATAGGTAGCCACCCCCAGTATAAAGTAGCCAAGGTGTTCCCTCAGTATAAGTAGCCACCCCCAGCATAGAGAGCCACACCCAGTATAGGTAACCAAGCTGTTCCCCAGTATAGGTAGCCACCCCGAATATAGGTAGTCAGGGTCACCCCCAGTAAGTAGCCACCTCCAGTATAGGTAGCCAAGGTGTACTCCATTATAGGTAGCCACCCCCAGTATATGTAACCAAGCTGTCCTCCAGCACAGGTAGCTACCCCAGTATAGGTAGCCAACTCCCATTATAGGTAGCCAATGTGTCCTCCAGTAAATGTAGCCAACCCTCGGTATGGGAAGCCAAGGTAGCTCTTAGTATCGGTAGACACTCCCAGTATGGGTAGCCAAGATGTCTTCTAGTATAGGTAGCCTTTCCCAGTATAGATAGCCACTCCCAGTATGGGTAGCCAAGGTGAACCCCCAGTATAGGAAGCCAGCAACCCCAAGTATAGGTAGCCAAGGTGACCCCCCGCAAGTAGCCAACCCAGTATAGGTAGCCAAGGTGTACTCCAATATAGGTTGAGCTGCTTTTTTGCTCATCGCTTTAAGAGGAACTCACACTGATATGTACGGAATCCTTTTTTTGCTTCATAATCCGTAATTTATGTTAGCCTAAATGTAAGTACAATGAATCAGACAGGAAGCAGACTGGGCCTACAGAATAGCCATCAAATATGGTTTCCTAAATCTTTTAAAAGGTTTTTGACTTTCTGTCTCCTTTATTTCGGGGCTGGCCTTATATTACATCTCATCTCCACTATCAACAGAATTAATGTCAAAGTTTTTATAGAATTTAACTGCATCAATTTACTTTTTTTTTATACTTTCAGTAACTATATGACTCAGATTAAATTACATTTTAATGGATTTCAGGAGTCTTTAATAAGCAGAAAATTATACCAACAACTTATATACCCTGAAGGGCATTGCGATTGCTGGCATCAGAGGGGGTTTCGTGGTGTTTTTTTTTAAGTTGCTGAAATCTTTACCTGACAGCTCTGCAGAGGACTCTAAATACAGATTGAAGCAGAAATTGGGGGTCCTGGTTACAATCAGGATTCTCGCTCAGTAATGAGATAGGCCTGAAATGACCTTTCGTAGAAACTTTTGTAGGCCGGTGTTCTGGATCCTTGCAAGATGCGCCATGTCTACAGTTGTGTAGCTATGGGCAGGGGTGTATTGAGAACCTGATGGGTCCACCAGCAAATCTGAGCTGGCATGGCCCTCTGCAAAACCCTGCCCCCAACCCCACCCCCCCCAATGAAATTTGGACTGGGACCCCCTGCAATGCAATCCCTCTAAACACAGGGCCGGTTCTTGACTTTTTTGAGGAGAGACACATCGGGGTGTGCATTGCAGGCATTGGCACTATGCTTGCCTCCCTCTGATTCCTCAAAGACAGCATCTCGTCTCTGCTGGCCTCAGCATCTGATCCCCAGGATGCCGGGTATGTGCTGCACCGGCGCCACATCACTCGCCCACTTTCGGCAGATTAGCGATGGGATCACCAGCCATACATGAAGTCCTGCTTCCTCTCTGACTACAGCAGCACCTCATGTGACCTGGCAGCACATAACGAGTCACATGAGGCAAGACTGTAGCCATGGATACAGGACGCTGGATGGGTAGATGGACATCCCATCACTGGGGTGCTGAAAGCTGGTGAGTGAAGCGGCACCGTGCTTCTAGGGAGGGGAGCATTACCGGTGAATCAAATATTAGGAAACACCAGAGACAGATACACAGTGGGGGCCCCCAGCCTCTGATGAAGCAGTGCCCATGAAACGGCCATCAGGCTACCTGTAACCGGCACCCATCCTCACGTTATTTTGATGGGACAGCAAATTTACTGTACATTGTTAAACAAGCTGTACACTTACTATTTCACATTGTATCACAGGGTCATATCTACAGTGCTGTCCCATGAGATATCCTATATGATAAAACCTGTGTCTCTGTGTCCTGTCCCTGTGTGTGTGTGTCCCGGTTTCCAGACCTGACAGTTTGCTGTCTGCATTGTGGGAAATAACAGCTTTTTCTAACTGCCAAGCAAGCAACATCTCCCTGTGTGCATATACTTCAGACAGTGGTGGGAGACGGGTGAGCAGGACGCATCAGTATGCGTGTTGCCGGGTTTAGCGGCCGTGGCCTAGCGTCCGTTTTTTTAACAGGCGGGCCTTTTTATTATTCATAAAATATTTAAAAAAATTGTGAGAAGCATTTTCCTGCAAATTGTTCTTAAAGTGTACCAGAGACGTTATAATACAAAGATTCGATACTTACCCTCCATCCCCATAAGCACGTCCCTCGCCGTCCTCTCATGCACAGTAGACCTGGACTGACGTGACTGAGCTTGTTACCGGGGCTGATCGCGCCTGAATGTCAGACTACGGGAGGACGGCGAGGGACTCGGACGTGCTTATGGGGCTGGTGGAAGCCCCGGGTAAGTATTGATTCTTTATATTTTTTGATCTCTG
Organism: Hyperolius riggenbachi; assembly: GCF_040937935.1. NCBI lineage: Eukaryota > Metazoa > Chordata > Amphibia > Anura > Hyperoliidae > Hyperolius > Hyperolius riggenbachi. The sequence goes on from NC_090650.1 coordinate 414,202,497, forward strand.
GTTTACTTTAACTGAAAACATTTTTATCTGTTTTCTGCTACTGGGCACTTAAGAACGACATTCCAGACGATCAGCTTCCAAAATGTTTCTTTCTATTATCGCTGTCAGAATGGATGAAGCGGCTCATCTTTCACTCCTTGTAGTGGGACTCCTCGGTGGACGATGGGAGATGTAAACAATGGGGTGGGGGACGCAGGTGGGACACTCGATCCAGTTCCCCCTCCCAGCAGCTGAGTCATATCATTAACAGTGAGCAGCACAGAAGTAGAGCGCGTTTCTGAACTCCCATCCCGCAGCAGAAGGAATACAGCTGCACCCCCACATCTGGAGAGCCTTTCCCAGGCCGCTCTGCTTGGCAAGTCCACGATGCACAGAGCTGTACGGAAAATAACAATATTTACAGACATGCAGCTGGCTCTCACCATTCATGCAACAGCATCAACAACAAACCAACGCGTCTCCATCGCCCCCCCACCTTGTACAGTGTTGTCTCCCTGGGCTGTTGGGACAAATGATTTCCAGACCCATGTCTCATTGTACATGTTGCCTGCCATCTTCTTACATAGCTTTCCCATCGCTGGGAGTTTCTGGCATAGGATTTTAGAATTGCAGAATTTGAAAGTCTGATTACTTACGCGTTTTGCAAGAGAGTGTAAGTACAAATCACGAAGCCATCCCCTGCAAAAATCTGATTCCCCCACCCGCGTTCACTTGTGTTAAAGGGACTCCGAGCAGTGCATAAACTATGGAAAGATGCACATCATTTTAAAGCTCTCTTTCTCCTCTTTCCAATGATATATAAATCGCCACCCTACGCCTTTTAGTTTTCGCTATTTTCGCGATTGAAATTGCCAAATTTTCGATCGCGAAAATAGAGAAAACTAAAAGGCGTAGGGCAACGATGTAGGTGTCGTCAGAAAGAGGAGAAAGAGAGCTTTAAAATGATATCCATCAAGCCATAGTTATATTGTATTACACAGGGCGACTTTTTGTCAAAGTCAGCAGCTGCATTCAGCAGAATGGAGCTGCTGACACTGGGGAAAGTGTCGTCCTGTGTAATACAATATAACTATGGCTTGATGGATATCATTTTAAAGCTCTCTTTCTCCTCTTTCTGACGACACCTACATCGTTGCCCTACGCCTTTTAGTTTTCTCTATTTTCACGATCGAAATCGCGGTCGCGGCAATTTCAATCGCGAAAATAGCGAAAACTAAAAGACGTAGGGTGGTGGTTTATATATCATTGGAAAGAGGAGAAAGAGAGCTTTAAAATGATGTGCATCTTTCCATAGTTTCTGCACTGCTCGGAGTCCCTTTAAGCTCAAATGTTGCATCATTTATATTTTGCATACAAAGTCACAATTACAATGCAAAATCGGAACGTTTCTGGCAAATTTGTAATTAATTTTGCGCATAACTGCAATTATGTTCTGTAATTTTGCGATTCAGGCTAGTTTCACACTGCTTACTGGCGTTTTTGCTGCAGTGCGGTGCCAGGGCAGCACTGCCAAAAGCAAACCTTCTGGGATTAGAACATTAATACGTGGTCCCCATCTGGCAGCAGGCCAAACAGGAAGTGAGGCTCTATAGCGCTCACTTCCTGTGGCCGAAGAAAGGAACTGCATGGAAGTGTTTTGTTAAAATACGCTTTTCCACCGCACGTCACAGCGTGAATCGATGGTAACGTGGGTATGCGGTTGTGTAGTAATAACAGCTAAAATTGTATGAGTTTATTCTGAGTGCAGAAAACAAACAGCCACACCAGTTCAAAAACTCCAAGGAAGCATAATTACATAGTTATTTGGGTTGAAAAAAGACATACATCCATTCAGTGCAACCAGAGAACAAAGTACAACACCAGCCTGCTCCCTCACATATCCCAGTTGATCCAGAGGATGGCGAAAAACCCTTACAAGGCATGGTCCAATTAGCCCCAAAAGGGGAAAAAATCCCTTCGCGACTCCAGATGGCAATCAGATAAAATCCCTGGATCAAAATCACTGGGCATTATCTAGTAATTGTAGCCATGGGTGTATTTCAACACAAGGAAAGCATCTAAGCCCCCTTTAAATGCAGGTATAGAATGTGTCATAACTACTGTGGCAATGCATTCCACATCTTACTCACTCTTACTGTAAAGAACCCTTTCCTAAATAAATAGCTAAAACATTTTTCCTCCATGCGCAGATCATGTCCTGTAGTCCTTTGAGAAGGCCTAGGGACAAAAAGCTCATCTGCCAAGCTTTTTATTGCCCTATGATGTAATTATACGTGTTAGATCCCCTCTAAGGCGTCTTTACTCTCTCTAGACTTTATAAACCCAGTTTATCTAACCTTTCTTGGTAAGTGAGATCTTCCAACCCTCGTATCAATTTTGTTGCTCGTCTCTGCACCTGCTCTAAAACTGCAATATCTTTCCTGTAATGTGGTGCCCAGAACTGAATTCCATATTCCAGATGTGGTCTTAATAGAGAGTTAAACAGGGGCAATATTATGCTAGCATCTCGAGTTTTTATTTCCCTTTTAATGCATCCCAAAATGTTATTAGCTTTAGCTGCAGCGGCTTGGCATTGAATACGATTATTTAACTTGTTGTCGATGAGTACTCCTAAGTCCTTCTCCAAGTTTGATGTCCCCAACTGTATCCCATTTATTTTGTATGGTGCTAGACCATTAGTACGACCAAAATGCATGACCTTACATTTGTCAACATTAAATTTTATATGCCATTTATGTGCCCATATAGCCATCCTATCCAGATCCTGTTGCAATATGACACTATCTTCCTGAGAGTTGATGATTCTGCACAATTTTGTATCATCTGCAAAAATAGCAATACTGCTTTCTACTGCATCTACTAGGTCATTAATAAATACATTGAAGCAGTGCCCCAGGATGCTCAAGCCTTGGCCGTATTGCCCAATGCCCACACGGTTCTGGATCACACCAAGTTTCAAAAAGAGGTGGCACACCCAGAGGCGGGACAAGGTCCTCCAGCACCCAAGGCTGAGACACCAAAGTGCGCCCCTCCATCCCTCCCACCCCAGCCATCACACACTGATTGCTATTAGACTAAGAGGTGCCACAGGGCCCACAACCTCCTCAACACTTCAATATCTAGTTATCTGGCTTGCAGTCACTGCTATGTATCCCCTTTTCTTATTTCTTTCTGCTTCATACACAATTAGGAATGACAGCTGAATGAATTGTGCTCCCCCTCCTACACTGCGCCCTGAGGCTGGAGCCTCTCCTGCCTCTGCCTCGGCCCAGCCCTGGGCACACCACTGGCTGCAAAGATGCTTATATTTGAGAACAGAAGCACTACATATTACAGACTCGCAGGTCCTTTCTCAGGCGCCTGCATATCCGTAACATGTAGTGCTTCTGTTCTAAAATATAAGCATCTTTGCAGCCAGTGGTGTGCCGCCTCTTTTTGAATTTTGCAGAAAACAAACAGCCTCTCCACCATGATCCTAACGAAGTCCATACTGCTTGCTGGTCACTTAACTGGTGCAGGAATACAACTAACAAGACATCTTGCTAAGTGCAGCTGATTAGTCATGCAGGAAAAAAAGAGTTTTACTTACCTGGGGCTTCAATCTACCAGCCCCTTGCAGCTTCCCTGTGCCTGCACCGTCACAGAACAATCCTCCGGTCCCCCACAGTGACTACATTTCGATTTCGGCGGCAGAACCAGTCGCCGGCCACTGCGCCTACACGGCCCTGGCTGAGCGCGCCCTTGATCACACTTCTATCCGTGTCCTGCCCTGTACGAGATTTTCTCATACTGCATATGTTTAGGACACTCCCGGAGGTGGGCCGACGACTGGCTCTGTCGCTGAAATCGAAACGTAGTCACTGCGGTGTATCAGAGGATCGTTCAGTGAGGGTGCAGGCAGAGGGCGGCTGCAGGGGGCTGGTAGAAGCCACAAGTGAAACACCTTTTTTTCAGGGATGAGCAGAAACTACGCCAGTGCGAATTTACGCATCGTAGTTCGCATCTACGCATCATAGTTCATAGGTGAAGTTTCAAAACTACGCTTACGAATTTACGCGTAGCGAAGTACCGCTACGCGTAGCTTACGCCCACTATGCGTAGTTAACATGTGTATGCTAACCATTATATGCATTTATAAAGAAATTAATGCGTACAATTTTCTGCATACGGGCATAAGTATCCGCATACACTACGCTTCCCACTACGCGTAATTACGTATTTTAACGCGTATTCTACGAAATGCATACGAAGCGAATGTTTGTTTTCGAAGCCGTAGTTTGGCGAAGCGTAATTGCGTAAAACTACGCGTATTTCCAGCGTAGCGAAGTTGGCCGACTACGACCATCCCATCTTGAATCAAGCGTAGCTCCCTAACCCCCGTAAAAACCTCACATGCAGAAATCTAAGGACACTTCCATCTGAGAACCCAATTCTGTAGAACACTGGGCACCAATGCAGTGAACATGCCTCTCACAGTGCCTTCTGGGAGGGGGCGTGGCACATGCTGCCATTTAGCCAATCTACTGATGGCAATGAGGAAGAAGCATAGCGACAAGAGCTATTCTCCCGCCTAGCTAAAGAAGATGCAGTGCAGTGGGTTATGGAAGGGTGGGGGGTTTATTTTTCCACGTCCTCAATCCAGTACAAGTCAATAGAGTGAAACCTTGGCTGGGTGAAGAAGATCCTCAGAAGGTCCTGAACGGGGCCAAAGGTCATGTGAAGATGTAGAAAAGAACCTTCATAGGGTAGTAATTTTAGGGGTCATAGATTCCCCCAATCTGGTACGATGAGGATGATATGTTACAATTTTGCAGCATACCAATTTTTTTTACAACAATACATTTGTAAAGCGTTTTTCTCCCATAGGACTAGTGCATAAGCTTGTCTCAGATCAGTACATATTGATGTGTACAGGGGAAAAGTTCTGTGATCATAAATGCCAGACTAAACAGGTGGCTTTCCAGTTTTGATTTAAATGCCTCCAAGGTTAGAGCTGTCTTGATTGGGTGTGGCAAGGCATCCTAAGGCTAGGGGCAGCATGACAGAAGGCTCTGGCTGCAAAGGTTTTTAGTTGGACTCTGGGAATGATCAAGTTTTACATTTTTATCACATTGATTATTTCCATATATTGAAGGATTTACGACTTAAAGGACAACTGTAAAGAGAGGGATATGGAGGCTTCCATATTTATTTCCTTTTAAACAATACCGGTTGCCTGGCTATCATGCTGATCCTCTGCCTCTAACCCTGTTAGCCATAGGCCCTGAACAAGCATGCAGCAGATCAGGTGTTTTTGACATTACTGACAGATCTGACAGGATTAGCCGCATGCTTATTTCTGATGTTAGTCAAACACTACTGCCACCAAATAGATCAACAGGGCTGCCAGGCAACTGGTATTGTTTACAAGAAATACATATGGCAGCTTCCATATTCTTCTCACTACTGTTGTGCGTTAAAGAGACTCTGAAGCGAGAATAAATCTCGCTTCAGAGCTCATAGTTAGCAGGTGCATGTGTGCCCCTGCTAAAACACCGCTATCCCGCCGCTAAACGGGGGTCCCTGATCCCCCAAACTCACCCCCGCAAAAGTTGGTCGCAAACTTGGTCGCAAAATTCTCTTCCTGGAGGCAGGGCTAACGGCTGCAGCCCTGCCTCTAGTCGCGTCTATCAGCGGCGCATCGCCGCCTCTCCCCCGCCCCTCTCAGTGAAGGAAGACTGAGAGGGGCGGGGGAGAGGCGGAGATACGCGCTGACAGACGCGCGTGGGGCAGGGCTGCGGCGGTTAGCCCTGCCCCAACCAGGAAGCGCTCCCCCGCTGCACCGAGGGGATTTGGGGGTGAAGGGACCCCTGTTAAGCCGCGGGATAGCGGCGGTTTAGCAGGGGCACACATGCCTCTGCTATCTATGAGGTCTGAAGCGAGATTTATTCTCGCTTCAGACTCTCTTTAAACTGGACAAAAAAATATCAACAAAGTATAAAGAGAGGGGAAAAAAATGCCATCAAATTGTTTATTAGTAACGACAGGCAAAGAGAAGCGATCCAATAACACAGGAAAACAAATTGTAATAAAGAAGGGAGAAGGAAGGAAAGATATAAACCACAACAGAGAACAACAAATATTAATAATAATCTATTGCTCTCCCTGGCCATACTTGTACAAACATTATGCCAGATTACAGGGAGTCGCTCCTCACAGCGCAGAAGAAAATCCGAACATGGCCAAAGATTACTGGCAGCACGGAGAGAGTTTACTGATATCATAGACAGATACTTTAACCTTTTATTTTACAACATACCATTAGAGATGGCCCGAGCGGTTCGCCGGCGGACAGTTCCCTGCGAATTTCTGCTGTTCGCATTCTCCGCGAACTGCAAACATATGGCGTTTTCGACCCGCCCCCTATACATCATCTCTGGCGAACTGTTCAGGCCATTTCTAATTAGGTAGCCAGAGTTATCCTTACTATTAAAGGGATACTGTAGGGGGGTCAGGGGAAAATGAGTTGAACTTACCCGGGGCTTCTAACGGTCCCCCGCAGACATCCTGTGTTGGCGCAGCCACTCACCGATGCTCCGGCCCCGCCTCCGGTTCACTTCTGGAATTTCAGACTTTAAAGTCTGAAAACCACTGCGCCTGCGTTGCCGTGCCCTCGATCCCGCTGATGTCACCAAGAGCGCACAGCGCAGGCCCAGTATGGTCTGTGTCTGCGCAGTACACTCCTGGTGACATCAGCGGGAGTGAGGACATGGCAACGCAGGCGCAGTGGTTTTGTGACTATAAAGTTAGAAATTCCAGAAGTGAGCTGGAGGCGGGGCCGGAGCATCGGTGAGCGGCTGCGCCAACACAGGATGTCTGCGGGGGACCATTAGAAGCCCCGGGTAAGTTCAACTAATTTTCCCCCGACCCCCTACAGTATCCCTTTAAGTAGCTAGAGGTGCCCTCAAGGATTAAGTAGCTAGAGGTGCCCCTAACTGAAGGGTGATCTCATCAGTGGAATGCAGAGAGGTAAGTGAGTAACCTATCATTTACACTTGTATTAGGACTCTGCATAGGAAAGGAAGGCACTTGGGGAGGGGAGTGAGCCGTCTTTCCATCATCAGGCGCCTGTAGGCACATGCCTACAGTGCCTTATGGGAAGTCCGGCCCTGTTGGCAGTTAAACTGCTGTTTAGGAAATACTGATGAAAACAAAGAAAGCACTGAGAATCCCTCTAAAGGAGATGGACTGGCCCAAAACCTGTCGGTTCTGTGAGATTTTAACTGCCTACTTTTTTCGCGATAGTAGTCCTTTAAGGGAACTCACGGAGAAGCATGTGTTCAGTTTGATCCGCTGATAGATTTGTAAGGTTCTGATTTGCTGTGATGACTTCCTGGTTTAGCACATGATCATGATAAGCAAACCAGAGCCTTACAAATCTATCAACTGATCAAACTGATCACATGCTTCTCCATCAGTTTTCCTAAGCATTGCCATCCCTAGTGGCTAGCACTCTTATCTTGCAGTGCTGGTTCCCTGGTTTCGGTCTAAGCCAGGATGTTATCTGCATGGTGATGCTATATAAACACAGGCAAAAAAAATGTTAATGTCCGGTACATCTACAGGTAGCCACCAGGAAATGAGAGAAAACAGGTATGAGATAGGACAGGACCTTTTCTCTTTGCTTCATTCTCTTGAAGCCCTGAAGTTCAACCCATCTGCTTGGAACGGATGACGCCAAGCAACTTTCAGGCTTCCTGTACGAAAAGTTCTCCACTCATCCCACAAAAAGCCACAGAAAAACAAATTCACCTGCGTGCCAATCACGGCAAGCAACCACTACCGGGAGATTGCTAATTTTCTTCAAAGCCATGTCGGTTTCCAAAGTCCCGGCAGGGGAATTAAAAGAAAATAATCAGCCTTCCTTTACCATCACTGAAGAAACAAAATAAAACAAGTGGTCAGATAATAACGGCTCTTGTGGTGGCAGGAGATCAAAATTGTTTGTTGAATTCCCACAGAGTTTTCAATTCTTTAATGCTGTTTCAGCAGGAAGTGTGACAGAGGAATGATGTGGCAACCTTTGTTTTCCCATCTCCACTCCATGTCCTGCCAGAGGTCTACACCTCCGCGCCACGCCACAAGCTAATAGATTCCTGCATGGAGGAAGCCCAAAGCTCATATTTGTCATTGGACTGGTTGTCTAGAATATCTTTTAATGGATAAGCATGTGGCTTGCGGGAATGAACACGAGTGCAGATGACTCTTCCAACCAACGCCTTTACTGGAAATGTTGCACTGATGATAAAGTGCTGAGGGTGGACATACAAGGTGTAGCGTGCTCCGGGAGTCCAGTGGTGAATGTGAATGCCTTTGAGTTTTGGAATGGTCAAAGATGGCATTAAAGGACTTACGAGGCCCAAAAAAAAAAAAAAAATTAAGTACCTGCATCATGTTTAAATGCACGGAGGACGCCATCCGCACCCTCCATGCAGTTCCGCCGCTCTCAACCCCACAGCCAGGGTCGGGCTCACCTGCCTCTCCTAATATGGCCGCCGGAGCTGCGCAATCCCCATAGACGCGGCTGTCTCCTGTGCGTGGATTGGGGGGAGGCCCTAGAGCTGCGCAGCCACACTCGCGTCTATGGGGACTGCGCAGCCGCGGCCAGCTCCAGCGGCCATTTTACTGGAGGCAGGAGAGCCCGACTCAGGCTGTGGGGTTGGGAGCAGCACGGGGAGCGATTGCAGTGCGGGGACCCGGCGGAACTGCATGGAGGGCGCGGATGGCGTCCCCCGTGCATTTACACATGATGCAGGTACTTCATTTTTTTTTTTTTTGGCTTCATAAGTCCTTTAAGGCTCAATAGTAGGAACTGGATCTTGCAGAAAAATTAAAACACAGGAACAACGGGAGCCCAGTCTAGTGATGATCGTAATCAAAAAATTACAATTTTTGCTAAATCTCACGTAAATTTTCGCAGTTACACTTATACATAATTACGATTTGCAAATTCAATTGATTTTGTGTAGTGATTCGTAATTTTGCATAAACTTTCGCTAAATTTTGTGTAATTTATTGCCGACTTTAGCAAAGCCCCCATACAAGCTATTGACATCAAAATTGCCACACATGTTAAGGAGAATCGTGGGTACAAGTCAACAAAATCATTTTGCAAAAAGACCTTACAGTTTTTGAGAAACTCGATTTTAAAAATGCAAGTATAAAATAGTTTTTAAACTTAGAAAAATGACAGTTTAGAAACCATTTTTATTTGCATATTTAAAATCAAGTTTTTCAAAAACCACAAGGTCTTTTTGAAAAATTCTTTATGTGACTTATACCCGCTATTCTGCTTAACATGTGTAGCAATTTTGGTAGCAATAGCATGTATGGGGGCTTTGCTGTTAACCTCTAAATTTGGCATAAAATTATGCAAAATTTCACGAAAATGAAGCGAAAAATTATGCGAAATTTTGAAATACTACTATTACATACAAAATGAATTATGATTTTCTCTGAAATTTCACATTACGATTACGATGCGTAATTGCAAATTTCGATGCAAAATTTCGGCCCACCACTGGCCCAGTCTACTGTAGTATGGCCAGTGGAGATTGGGGTGACAAAGACTGAAGGAAAGCAATGACCAGGGCTGCATTTTTACTTTTTACCACCCAAGTCCCACTATCGCCAGCTGCCCCCAGACCAACAACATCCTAACCCCAACCCCCCCCCCCCCCCCCCCCCAACACGGCAGGCATTAGATTGTAGGCTCCTCTGAGGACAGTTAGTGACATGATGGCAGGGATTAAGGATTGTAAGCTCCTTGACAAGCGGCACATTCATTGAGGGACAGGCAGCTCAGAGATCACGGTCAGTGCCCGTTTGCTGCTCCTTCATCAGCCAACTGCCAGATCCAGATGTCGGTAGCCACCCACTGCTATGTGCAAACTCTGTGCAGCAGGATGAATGTTCAGCAGGCTAACTGCTACTACCACCGTGCTGCCCACAGCCCGCCCCTTGCTTTCCTGGTGCCCTAGGCCATGGCCGCCTTGCCTGAAATCCAGCCATGGCAATGACTGGAGGCACCTATGATAAAGCAATTAAAAAATCGTTTAAGAATGAAGGTATGTGGTTGCCTACCTTCATATAGAATTTTGTTTCGCATGGTTCACAGCTCATGGCTGCTTCATCAGGCCAATACAGTGCCAGAGATTTAGAGCAGGGAAGCTCAGTGACATCACTAGGGGTGCGGTAGGTGCGGACCACACCAGGTGTCACCAGTGGGGGGGGGGGACCAAGCTCCAGGCTAAGGGGCAGTGGAGTAGGGCTATGCAAATATAGACCAGGCTGTTGCCCAACTCCTCTCTCCCCTATAGCAAATAAGACCAGTATAATCCTCTGTTTTTAAGTAGCACTGTTCATTTCCTTGCCATGTACTAATTTAATTCATTTTTGGTCAGCTGCTCCCATTTAACAGCTTTGCTTTTGGTTTATATGCAGAGCTTCTGTTTGGGTTCAAGGTGCGTTTGCAGTCTCTAGGGGGGCTCAGCGCACCTCTGATTGGAGGCCATTCGGAGGCGGCCTGGTGATGCGCTGATCTACCTTTTGCGCAATTTTCAATTTTCGATTTTACTTGATTGGCTGCACCCAGGCTATGCATATACATAGGTTAGGATTTAGTTAGTGTTAGGTCCCCTCTCATCAAGGATGACTTCTTCGCAGTGGGAGGGACGAGTACTTAACAAGTTGCATGCAAGCTGTTACAGGAAACCAACATCCTCCAGTGGTGGACAGGTCATGTGTATGCTCGGTATGTATTATATCCCACAAGTGGGGCTTGCACTCTCTTGCAGGTAGGCACTTATCTGTTTTTAAGTAGCGCTGTTCATTTCCTTGCTATGCAAGTATAGACCAGGCTGTTGCCCAACTCCTCTCTCCCGTATAGCAAATAAGACCAGTATAATCCATTCCCAACCCCATTCTCAACAAATGTACCAAGTAACGATACTACTAAGAAAACATTATTGGTTTTGTTTAGCCTGGTTATGTTGGAGGTTCATGGAGTATAAGAGGGGTGGTGACACCATAAGTTTCCTCACCGGGTGACACCAACCCTGGTGACGCTTGTGGTGAAGCTCAGAGCACCTCAGAGAGAAAAATTCTATTCTCCATGAAGCTAGGCCAACACGTAGCTTCATTTTTATATGGTTTTTAAATTGTTTTATACTATTTGGGAGCTGCCAGTCATTGCTTCCTTTCCGCATTAGTCTGAACTACTTGTTTTTAAAGAGGAACTTTCGCGAAAATCATAAAAATTTAAAACACATACAAATAAGAAGTACATTTCTTCCTGAGTAAAATGAGCCATAAATGACTTTTCTCCTACGTTGCTGTCACTAAAGGTGGCCACACACCATACAATTGTTTTAAATATCTGTTCAATTTAAGAATTGCAATCAATTTTTCTGACTGATTGTAACATTTCAAAAATATGACCAATGTACCACACACATATGTTACATTTTTCTCCAATTATGATAAAACTGACCGGAAAATTGCTACGGTGTTTATATTAATAAATTGACAATCTAACACACACCATACAATCTTTAAATAAATTGAAGGGAAATATCTGGCATTCCGGATCGATATAAATAGAAAAAACCAGGAAATCCGATCGGATTTTTCAGTCGAATGAAAAAAAAGCTTTCGTTTTTTTTTCGGGAGATATGATCGTTTTCATCGAATTGCTGTAAAATCGGATCATTTTATTGTATCGTGTGTGGCCACCTTTACAGTAAGTATTAGAAATCTGACATTACCAACAGGTTTTGGGTTAGTCGATCTCTTCTTCATGGGGGATTCTCAGCATGGCCTTTATTCTTGATAAAGCCATACCCTGAAAAAGATTTATACAGTGATACTGGCCAGCCTCCCCGCTCGCTGCACACTTTTTTGGCAGTTGGATGGAGCAACTGCCTTTCACTAACTGCTTTTAAAAATAAAGAAAACCCTAAGAACCCCCTATGAGAAGATGTTCTAATCCAAAATCTATCAGTAATGTCAGATTTCTACTACTTACTGTAAGTGACAGCAACATAGGAGAAAAGTAATGTATGGCACATTTTACTCTGGAAGAAACGTACTTCTTATTTGTATATGTGAACACATATTTTATATTTTAAGATTTTCTCGACAGAGGTCTTTTAAGTAGTCCTGTACATACACAGAGGGAGATACTTGTTTCTTGGCAGTTGGAAACAGCTGTTATTTCCCACAATGCAACAAGGCTCACAGACAGGAAACTGTCAGGACCACACTGTAGGAGGGGTTTCACCATCAGACCCCCTTGATGATCAATTTTAGAAAAGGTAAAGATTTCTCAGCCACTGATCATCAGCCACAGGTTGGGATGAAGTTCAATCCTTGGTTACATTTCCTCTTTAAAGAGACTCTGAAGCGAGAATAAATCTCGCTCCAGAGCTTATATTCAGCAGGGGCATGTGTGCCCCTGCTAAAACGCCGCTATCCCGCGGCTAAACGGGGGTCCCTTACCTCCCAAATCCCCTCGTGGAGTCCCGGGGATCTCTTCCTGGTGAGGCAGGGCTAATGGCCGCAGCCCTGCCTCCATGCGCATCTATCAGCGCGTATCTCCGCCTCTCCCCCGCCCCTCTCAGTCTACCTTCGCTGAGAGGGTCGGGGGAGAGGCGGCGATGCGCCGCTGATAGACGGCGCTGAGAGACAGGGCTGCAGCCGTTAGCCCTGCCTCAACAGCAGCAAAATCTACGACCAAGTTGGTCGCGGATTTTGCAGGGGGGGATTTGGGAGGTAAGGGACCCCCATTTAGCCGCGGGACAGCGGCGTTTTAGCAGGGGCACACATGCCCCTGCTGACTATGAGACAAGAAGCGAGATTTATTCTCGCTTCAGTGTCTCTTTAAGTGATGGAAACGTAGTATACAATAAGTAGGGAAAGGAGAACCGTGGCGACTTAATGATAGTGAGTTTCATTACGCAAAAAGAGGAAGGTGCACAGACTGAATTTTAAGAGACGGTTTGATAATTATTTATATCCTCCATTTTGCAACACCTGACATCCGAGGTGGAGATAAACTGATAAGAAAAACAATTGTATATATCCTTCTTCTCCTAAAAATGACTTTTTTTAGATATCCAACAGTTTTTATTTTATATTTAAATCTAGTTTTTAAGTTTTTACTGTTTCATTTTCTCTGCTTAATGACACCTTCATTGAAGTTTGTCAGAGCTCAAATCTATGAATTATTGACCCTTTTTATATCGTTCCTGCTCTAAGAGGCCATTTTCTGCAAGGAAAGTGTTTGATGTCTGCAATTACTTATCAGTGAGGGTTATGCTATAGTCTGACCAAGTCCGAACCGGTCCCGACCCAGAAAGAAACTGTCACTTGCATACCTGATGCTTAACTTTTTCAGGCACGGAAAGAAAAAAAATAGGAACACAACCAAGTTATTTGTGTGTTTGGCACTGTACATAAACATGTCTATCTCATCATGTCACATGTCACCTCGGTTGTCCTTTAATACACTAAGCGCATCTACAATCTTGTTGTTCAGCGATTAATCTTGTCCTTTAGGCGATGGATGTATTTGAGAGTCCCTTCTCTTTACTACTCTCTTGCAGGCATTTTTTCCCGTTCAGTTCTCTCTGAAAATAGTCCAGATTTATGCCAAGGAAGAGATCACAGACGGTAATTTTATAGTCCTCCGATTATGTTTCGAATTTCCTGGAGACCTTGGAGGGTTCCGGGGCTGTGAAGACCAGTGGCTGGGAAAAAAACGTGGGAGTACAATGCAGTCCTGATGCAGCCATCTGATTTACATTGTCTGCCAGTCAGTAATGGACTTAGCAAAGTCTCTGCAGTCAGGACCGCTGGCTCATCTGGGGATGGGATGGGCAGATTGTGTTACACTTTACGGTTTGCAATAAGAACTCAAAGGAACCTGTGCTAAAGGGATTAACTGGATTCCAGAATCATCATCCAATTTTCAATACTTAATGTATTTTTTAATATCCTTCAATGTATTTTTTTAATATGAGGTTGGCTGGTATCTTACTATCTTGGAAGTTAAACCGCTGTTTAGGCAACACTTTTGAAAACAAAGAAACCCCCCAGGAGGAGAATGGACTAGTCTAAAACCAGTCCAGTGGCGTAACAAGGGAGCTTGGGGCCCCAGTGCGAGTTTTACATGGGGCCCCAAGCACTCTATTGATATGAAGCACCAAAACCTACCAAGGACAGCTGCAGTGTCAATGCTATGATGCGCGCCCCGCGTAACGGTAATTCAAGGTTTCCAGCGATTGGCAGACCCTAAATTACTCCTCCCTCTGAGTCGCTACAACTTGGAGAGGGAATAGTATTTAATGCCGCGGGGGAGTTTAGCGGCAGCAGGAAGAGCCGTCATTCGGTTCGCCCTGCGCCCAACTCACTGGCGGCCATACCATATGTACACGTTCATGGCTCAGAACCTATACCACTGATTAGTTATGTGTTCTCCTCCGTTTTCCAAACCTCAAAATTGCAGGAAGTTGCTGAGATATATTGACTAGATGTCCACCAAACTGTCTCTTAGTTGAGGCAAGGTTATCTCATGATAACAGATTTTAGAAGAAAAAAATGATTCTTATCTGCAAAATCAATTAGCAAGGTTTGTCCAACAGAGTAACCAAGCAGCTCAGGGTGACCCAAACTACTAGGAATGTATAGGGGGATAAAAGGGGCCAAAAAGCCCTCCTACTAAAAAAAGCAAAGCTTGGTGTATTTTCCTTCTTAAAACAGAAGGAAATCTGCAATAATTCAGCTATAAGTGAACGTTTGTGGTTACCCACAATGCACTACTACTGAATATGCAAATAATTCCTTTTCACCCTTGGTAAGCCAAACAAGCATCCAGAACCGCTGGTGTATAGCAAGCCTATAGCTTTAAATTTTACACAGTCATATCAAACCCGCATGTAGACAGCCTGTTTCAGACTTTTGGTCCTCATCAGTACATGGCAGGGATTGATAAGGCTGTAGGAGATAGGGCTTGGACCAGTACAACAGAGTAACCAAGCAGCTCAGGGTGACCAAAACCACTCGGAATGTATAGGGGGATAAAAGAGACCAAAAAGCCCTCCCAACTTTTGTCCAGAAAGAGCATAAGTTATAATTTTCCATTCTTTTTATTTCATTTTTTTCTCACTGATAGAGCTCCATTGCCTATTTGTTACTCATCTGACAACAATAATTTGTGGAATGTAAAGAGTAATCGGAAAGCTCAATGCCCGTCGTTTTATTCCTCACTTGTAACAAGATACATGGAGATCTCACCGAGGGACTATGTATATTTCCAGAAGGCAGATTACGGTAGCTGTACATCCCTCCTCCACCGGGAGCCAAGGCGATTATATTTACCCATTAACAGCTTTATATTAATTCCCATTAGCCAAACCCAGACAGATATGAGCTGTTCCGTTATATATTATAGCCTTGAAAAATAGGCAGGCGCATGGCCTTTCGTAAGATTAAGAGATCCTCAAAGCTATTCTCTCATTCTCCGACTCACACACACCCGATGACTCCACGCATTGTCCGCTGGGAAAGGTGGAGCGCCAATAAACGGGGCCAACAAGGGAATAACATTCAAAAGTGTTGAAAAATGAAAAGAAAAAACTTCTCTTCAAAAAAACTTCTTCTCTTCATACAAGTTTAATTTTCTTCAAAAGTTTTCACAGTTTGATTTATGCGAATCAAGGGGCATCATACGCACATTTGGTCTCAAGTTTTACACCCATCGGCTTAGCACAAGTTACGCAAGCCTTCCTACCAAGCTCCGTGACCTTTCAAAAAGAGTGAAGCAATTGTTTCGTGAAATCTGGTGTCCATTATTGATCGTTACAAACACTTTGTAGAGGCAAAACAAAAGAAGGCAGAAAGTGGGGAGATCGTAATGAGAATTGGAGAATGAAAAAAAGTCTCATGGGATGGGGCGAAGCCAAACTTTTTGATTGTTTTGTTTTTTGTGTCTGCGTAAAAAAATCATTAATCACGGGTGGGGAGCTGAAGGGGGTGGAGGATGATAAATTGGGACGCACGTTTTACTGTAAACAAGTCTTTTATAAGCTGTCAGGGGATCGCACATGAATTGAAATGGGCGTATTGATTTTATTTATTATGTCTCGCACCAAAGCAACATGTTATGTAGCAGGAGGTCCGTGGAAAATGGCACATCTTCCTGCATAACATGGAACAGAAATGTTTTAAAGGGAACCTGAGGCAAGAGGGATATGGACGCTGCCATATTTATTTTATTTTCAACAATACCAGGTGGCTGGCCGTCCTGCTTATCTACAGTAGTGTCTGAATCACACACCTGAAACAAGCATGCAGCTAATGCAGTCAAGGTCAGGAGAGCACCTGATCTGCATGCTTGTTCAGGGTCTATAGCTTAAAGAGACACAGAAGACTACACAAAACTCAGCTTTTACAGCAGAATATTGTTTAGCATGAATGCGCTTCCTAAAACGCCACATTCCTGCATCTGAACTCGCAACTAAAAGCCCTGAAATGCCGGGGCAAAAATCTTCAACTTTCAAAGTCATGGATTTTGCTGCCTGGGGGAGGCAGAGCTTTCGGCTGTAGCTCTGCCTCTACTCCCGTCAATCTGCACTGATCGCCGCCTCTCCCGGCCACTTCTCAGTGAAAGAAGACTGAAAGGGGCGGGGAGAGGCGACGATCAGCACAGATTGACAGGAGTAGAGGCAGAGCTACAGCCCAAAGCTCTGCCTCTACAAGGAAACGCTGCCCAAATCTCCGCCCGGGGATTTCAGGGGTTTTAATTGCGAGTTCCACTGCAGGGATGCTGCGTTTCAGGTAGGGTTCATGCTAAACAATATTCTCCGTAAAAACTGAGTTTTTTGGAGGCTTCAGGCAGGGAACACACTACATGCGTTTTGCCGCGAACGGCAAAACGCGCACGATTTTAAAGGCTATTGAAATTAATAGCCTAGCTCAGGAAACGCTGCGCCGCATGCGTTTGTGCGCGTTTGCGTTCGCGTTTTTTCCGCGTTTTGTACCCGCACAGTTTTCTGCTTTTTCCCGCACATTGCATGGCACTACATGCCATGCAAACGCAGAAACGCAGAAACGCACGCGGAAAAACGCACGCGTTAGACGCGACCGCAAAACCCGACGGAAACCTGGGAAACGCAGTGGAAAACGGCCCTGCAAGTGTGTTCCCTGCCTCAGTGTCTCTTCAAATGTATTAGAGGTAGGGGATCAGCAGGACTGTCAGGCAATTTGCATTGTTTAAAATGAACTCAGTTCCAGTTCCTTTTAACCACTTGAGGACCGCAGTGTTAACCTCCCTGGCAGTCAATTAAAACCGCCAGGGGGCAGCGCAGCACTATTTTATTTTTATTTTTTTAATCATGTAGCTAGCCTAGCGCTAGCTACATGATAGCCGCTGAGCAGCGGCATCCCCCATCCACTTTGATCGCCTCCGGCGATCAGAGCAAGCAGGAAATCCCGTTCAGAATGGGATTTCCTGCTTGGCTTCTCCCATCGCCAAGGCGGCGATCGTGATGACGTCATCGACGTCATGGACGTCGTGACGTCATTGGGACTCGCGATCCACCCCTCAGCGCTGCCTGGCACTAATTTGCCAGCTGCGCACTGGGGGGGGGGGGGGGGGGGGCGGCGCTGCGGGTAGCTGTGAATCGGCACAGACCGGCGTCGATCACATAGTACACGCAAAGTGCTAGCTGCGTGTAAGAAAATTTTTTTTTACAAATCGGCGGTGCCCTGCGGCGGCATAGCCCGAGCTCAGCTCGGGCTTACCGCCCAGAAGGTTAAACCCCCCTAAAGATCAGGCCATTTTTTGATAAATTGGCCACTGCAACTTTAAGGCCGAGCTGCAGGGCCGCACAACTCAGCACACAGATGATTCCCCCCCCCCCCCTTTTTCTCCCCACCAACAGAGCTCTTTGTTGGTGGGGTCTGATCACTCCCCCAGCGTTTATTAGTTTTTTAATAAATATTTACTTTATGTTTATAATAAATTTTACTATTTTTATTTTTACCCTGCTCCCACCCTCCCCACCACCAGCCAATCAGCGTGATCGGCTGTCATAGGCTTCAACCTATGACAGCGGATCACTTCCGCATCAACAGAGGGGATAGCTGTGTCACACAGCTGTCCCCAGTACAGCGCTGCCTTAGATCGCAGTGCTGTACAGCCTAATTAGATGGCGGTTTTGCCGTCTAACAGTCTCCGAGCGGTGAACGCCGTTGGGAGACTGAAGGCAGAGCCTTCCAAGCAGGGATGCGCGCGCAGCATCTCCTTCTAGCCCCATAGAGAGCCGTTCACGCCAATTGACGTGAAGCGATCCTGGGGCTGTCGCCGCGTTCAGGCCAATTGGCTTGGAGCAGTCGGCTAGTAGTTAAAGTGTACCTGAGGCAAATAAACAAATAATTACCTAAGGCGAGGAAAGCCTCTGCATTCCCACGTCATCCTGTCCCCAACCCCCGGAATGTAGGACTACCGGAGAACACAGGAAGTCTCTTAAGGATCATTAGGCTTCTTTCTTCTTAGGTGTGTTCCTCTCACAACCCCACAGAGGTGGTTAATCAGCTCTGCTGAGACACTAATTACCCCACCTGTGCATGTTTGTGGTTTTCTGCAAAACATGCACTGTTGGTGGTACGCGAGAACACAGTTGGGGAACTATGCGTTAAAGGACACCTGAACTGAGAGGTATATGGAAGCTGCCATATTTATCTCCTTTAAAACATTGAATAATGTAAAGTATCTCCCGTGCATGAAGTGCACCTGTCTAGGTTGCCTGGTGGATAATCCTGCTCTGGACATCACTGGTCACAAGACCCTGCAAGGAAGATATTGGTATTACAGTGTACAGTGTAATAGTGTACTAGGGAGATCAAGGCCAGATTTATACTTTTTCTGTCCCTAGGCCAAATTTGTTAGGTCTCCCCTTTCACATGTGGCAGTGTTCCTTCCATTTCACGTGTAGCCACCTCTTCCACGTGTAACATCCGTGTATTGCACCCCCTTTCTTTCATTTACAGCTCCCGTGGGCCTCAGCTTCCCTTTTCATATGTTTCTTCCCATTTGCAGCCTTCTCTTTCAGACGTAGCAGCCTCTTATTTCACATCCAGGTGCCCCCTGGGGCTGCAGTCGCCCAAGGCTCGGGTCTTTGTGGCCTTCCCAGAAATCTGGACCCGAGGGAGATATTCTGTGCAGCACAGGCTTCCTGCACGCTCTGCTTCCTGGCAGCTCTGAGAGACACTGTCATCTTGACCTCCATGTGCTTTATAAATTGCATGTTGTGTGGGAGTATTTTGGTTTTGTATCAGCTCAAGTGCTCACATGTGGCAATGGCTGAAGCCCCATGAAAATCTTGCTGTAGGCATGGCCGGATTTCTGGCAAGGCCACATAGGCCATGGCCTAGGGCACCAGGAAAGCAAGGGGCGGGCTGTGGGCAGCAGGGTGGCATTAGCAGTTAGCGTGACAAACATTTGTTCTGCAACACAGAGCTTAAACCTGGCAGTGGGCGTCTACCGACAGCCGGATCTGGCATTCAGGGGATGAAGGGGCAGCAAACAGGCACTAGTGTTCTCTGAGCCACCTGTCATTCACCAAATGTGCTGCCCGCCGAGGAGTTGACAATCTAATCCCTTCCATCATGTCACTAACTGTCCTCAGAGGACCCTACAATCTAATACCTGCCGTGTGTGTGTGGGGGGGGGGGGGGGGAGTTTAGGAGGATGCTGTTGGTCCGGGGGCAGCTGGTCATAGTAGGCCTTGGGCTGCAAAAAGTTCAAATCCGGCCCTGGTAGGGACCCATAATTCAAATGTAGGTTTCTGATAATAACCAAAACCAGTAAGGACATGTCACAGTGAGTACTTTACATTGCTGTCTGTGTGTTAAAGTCTGCTGCCAAATTTTCTGCAGAGGTCACAGGAACCACTATACACATAGCTCCCAATTGTCCCTCTTTTGGAGGAACAATTGCTCTTTGGGAGCCCTGTCCCTCTGTCCCTCTTTCCTCCTCATTTGTCCCTCTTTCAGGACTTTAGCCCTCTTTCTATGTAAATATACAGTATGTATTTTTCTACTGAAAAATGTGGTTGATTGACTCTAAACTTTATTCCCATTCTTTAAATCAATATATTTCTAATTTTCAAATGTTAATATGAAGGAAAATGAAACAGGATAGGAAGGACTAGTGTGGTTTGAGATATAAAACAACATATTTTTATTGTGAAATCTTTATGGTATTCATGACTAGGGGTGTGCTGGGGGTGTGATCAGGGGTGTGGCAGGGGCGTGGCTTAAAGAGACTCTGTAACCAAAAAAAGTTCCCCTGGGGGGTACTCACCTCTGGAGGGGGATGTTTCAGGGTCCCAATGAGGCTTCCCCCTCCCCTGTAGCTGCAGGCAATCCAGCGCTGGCTCCCCCGAAGCGTCCCACAATCCTGGCTCAACAAGCCTGACAAGCCTCGATATATTTACCTTCCCTGGCTCCAGCGGGGGAGCTGTTGTGGCTCTCAGCACGGAGATAGGCGGAAATAGCCGATCTCTGTCGGGTCCGCTCTACTACGCAGGCGCAGGAGGACCAACAGCGATCGGCTATTTCTGCCTATCTCCAAGCGGAGAGCCGATACTGCGCCTGCACTGGAGCCGGGAAGGTAAATATTTACATCCCCGCTGTTCGGAGGGGCACAGCGAGACCGCCGTGGGACACAGGAAGACGGGGGAAGCCTAGATAGGATCCAGAGGCTTCCTCCACCCGAGGTGAGTACCCCCAGGGGAACTTTTTTTTAGTTACAGGTTTTCTTTAAGTCTCCCTCTTTCTCATCTCAAAAAGTTGGGAGGTATGACTATACACCTGGAGGAATGGAGGAAAAGGGGGGGGGGGGTGGTGGAGGGTTCCGCTAGCCGGTTATGGGGCCCCAGGGGAGCAGAAACAAAAGGGCCTAATGCCACTTATGGGAGGAGTTTTTGGAGACCACAGATCATTGATGCCCAAGACCTCATTGAGATTAGAACTTGCCTTGCATGTTATCAACACAAGTTGGGAAAGTTTGATTGATGACGTATCTGTCGGCATGTCATCAGAATTCGAGTCTTGCAGAAGGGTGGTGTAGTGTATAGCAAATGACTAGGTTAGTTCCATACTATTAAGAAGATTCATAGACATCTAGAGGGTCCATGTATCTCACTTCTAGAGGGTATGTACTTAGCTCACACAGCCACCAATATCAACTAAATTGGAAACCAGTAAATAAAATGTTTTTTTCACTGACAGCCAAGGCACAGTGAACAGCCAGACCAGTCTTCATCTTGTCTCTGCAGTGACTACAGCCAGAGCAGGATCATCCACCAGGCAACATAGGCAGGTGCTTGGCACCTAGTGGGTGTCAAAGGGCCCACCCGCCATCTTCTTTGACCTCTTTCTACTTCAGCTTACCAAAAGGACCACAACAACAATGTCTTCCCACTATCCAAGAACAGTTTAGTGGAGAACAAGCAGCATTGTGGAGTACTGTGCCATAAGGCTAAAGTGATAACTAAATGGCACAATGGAATAAACACAGTGACATTTTTGGTCTATGGCCAGGAAAATCCCAAGACCTCAATCCAATTGAAAACTTGTGGTCAATCGTCAAGAGGCAAGTGGACAAACACAAAATTATTATCTCTACTAAGTGCTGCCTCTGGTGGTCATGTCCATCTCTCCAGCAACATGCTCTATTTAAATATCCTTCTTCTGTTCTCGAAAGGAACCTCTACAAAGATGTACAAAGACAAATCACTGAGATTTTTTTGCTGATGTGGATAAACCCTCGTTTTTACCGGTACTTGTAGTCCATCAACTGTTGGCTGGCCCTCAGCCCTCCATGTCTGGTTTAGACGTCAGGAAGCCATATGGAAAATATCCACATCCATGACTGCAGACAAAATGTAGGGAAGAAGAAAGTGGAACCCTAGAAGTCGATATTCCCTACGAGACAAGTATTCATTAGCGAAGCCGATTATCAAATTCCATCAACACCAAGATTGGGGAATTCTCCTGCTGAATAAAAAAAAAACATGTATCCTCATCTGAACCAACACCGAGGCTTCCAAAAGAGTCAACTCGATTTGACAGGATGAGGTCACGGAAGCTGCACATCCCCCCGTTTTACTGTTGAGCAGCTAAAACTTTATGTGTTGAGGAGCGTGGGTCTCTGGGGGGTTCTCTGTTTTACTAACATTAACAATATTTGCTTTTTTTTAAGACGTGTCGGGTTAGAGATCCTATTTGTTTTCAGTTGTTCGATGCGGTTTGGAACAGAAGTCAAAAATACTCTCCACTTTTTTCAAAACAAAGTTGGGAACTTAGTAAAGAAAACGTGTAAGAGCCAGTTTTTCTGTTGAAATTTTATTTCACGTTTCTGCCATTTTTTAATGCGTTCAGGTGCAATTTTTTTATTTTATGATTTTTATGTGATTGCCAAAGAAGGGTATATTATTAAAAAAATGTATTTCATTAACTTCAAAATTGTGCATTGTTTTTAACGAATAAAAACATGATTGTTATGTGATTTTTCTGTGTTTTGTACGCCTTGCTGGGACGCATGATGGCACTTGATGTGAGTACGCATCCAAATTGTTTAGCTGTACTTTGCACCGCTATAGGGATCTGGGTAAGCGATGCGGGAAACTGTAGCATGCCGTTCAGAATCACACCACAGTGGGATTCGGATAATAAGCCATTGCCCGACTCACCTGCACCGAAAAGCTGTAGATTCGGGCTGCATTTGGCCCTTGTAGAAACTGGAAACATGCCCTAAACCCGCTTGGCGGTAGGACTCTTTCTAGATTTTAGGGTCTAAAAGCGGTACCATTTTTTTTGCACCCTTTCAGACCCTAAACCCTGGAAAAATAATGCTGCCAGGGTGATCTGCACAGCCCCAGCAATCACTCACCTCCCTGGCTCCAGCGCTGCAGTTATGCCTCCATCCTCCGGGTGGCACTGCAACTCTAAAGTGAGATTGCCGACTGTCGTCGTGACGACAGCCGGCGATCTCACCAGGAGGAAGCAGAGCCCCGGAGGAGAGGAAGAAGAATGCCGCCAAAGTCGGGATCCCTGGGAGGTGTGCAAAAACGCTCCCACTGCACGAATTGCTCTGCATAGAGCATTAAGCGGCTACCCCGAGCAGAGGTCGGGATTACCGCTCTGAGCTGCGGTTTTCCGCCCTGACCCTAGCTCGGGGTTACCACCAAGGAGGTTAAAGTGTACCAGAGACTAAGACATAGAACGAATCAATACTTTCCCGCAGCTTCCTCCGGCCCCATAAGCACGTGTGAGTCCCTCGCCGTCCTCCCGCAGTCTGCCATTCAACCGCGATCAGCCCCGGTAACTGGCTCAGTCAGTTCCAGTCTGGGTCTTCTGCGCATGCGCAGACCTCCCACACATGCGTGAATGTTTTTTACAAGGCCAAATAATTACTGAATTATTTTGCAAATAAGGGCTTGTAATTATTGATAGAGTACAATGAGAAAACCAAAAACATATTGTCACCATACATTGTTGTAAACAGGAACATAATTTTAACATTGTAATAACCAGGACAAATGGACAAATAAAATATTTGGGTTTTATCTACAAGAGCATGTTTTATTTTAATACTATAATGGCTGAAAACTGAGAAATAATGATTTAAAAAAAAAATCCTTCTTATCTCCTTTAAAATGCATACAAAATAAAATAACTCTTAGCGAAAAGTACCACACATATAAAGCCGAGTATGTCCCGAAATATATATATATATATATATATATATATATATATATATATATATATATATATATATATATATATTTATATATCATTTAGTTGGGATAAGTAGCATTAAAGTTATCAACAAATGGGTGGAAGCAGTGTTGAAATGTGAAAATTGGTCTGGTTTTTAAGGGAACCCACCTTAAAGTGGTATTGTCACCATAAAAATCAAATTTCAATAGCAATTGTTCTTAAGTGATAAAGATGCTAATCCTGCATACAAAACTTCTTCTGCTGTTATGCCTTGGAGTTATCACATGCCTTAGGAGCACTGGCCCTTTAAATGCCATTGCCATCGGCTGGCAAATAGTTGCATGTGGGGTTTTTTTAATATATATAATATATTCCTCCTCTTTCCTTTATTTACCATTCCTTCTAATGACACAAGACAGTGCACTTCCTAGTATAGACCTCATTGGGAGTGTCTGAATACTCTGGGAGGAGGGCGGGTAACGAATACACAATTAGCAAGAGGAGAAAAAAAGAGTGAGGGAGGAAATTATGTCAGGATTAGATTCATTCAAAGATAACCAAAATGGAAACTATCTAGAATGGGATTCTCTACTTTTTCTTTATAAAATTCACAGAAATAATAACGTGGACAGTATAATACATGTGTTATGTAAGTAGAAGTAGTATTTATCTACTTATATATATGTGTTATTTATTTCTAGGTTAGCATGGGTGTCACTTGTTCTTTAAAGAGGAGCTGTCAGCAATACTATCTCAGAAAAAAACACATATATAAGTAAATAAATATTTGCTCTACTTACATAACATATGTATTGCACTGTCCACATTTTGATTTTAGTGATTTCTCGATAGTAAAAAAAGAGAAAACCATTCTTAGGATTTTCCATTTCGACTGTGTCTATCTTGAAGCCAATCCTGTATCATTGCCCGCCCACCTCTCAGTCTTCAGACACTCCCACCCAGCTCTGTAGTAGAAAGTGCATTATCTTAGCATGAGAAATATTGGCCAATCAGAGAGGAACAGAGGTGTGGGAGGGGGAAACAGGAGGGAAAGAGGCTGCATTAGTTAAGTCGGAGGGTAAAGTAAAGAAGAAAAAAAGAAAACCCAGCATGCCCTGCAACTTCCTTTGTGTGGCAGATGTACCAAATAAGAGCCAGTGAAAATGGGGAATGATGTTTTATGGAGAAGAAAAGTAAGAGTGCTTTTTTAACTTTTGGATTGCCTGGTTAGCATCCTTATTACAGTATTTGTTTACCAGATAAAACTAAATAATTGATTTTTGATTTTATGCCTGACAGTTACATTTTAATGGTGAGGTGGTTTAAGATGATTTTCAAAACTTATCCTCTTTCACCTAATGATGAACTGAACTAAAAACTGTTTGACATCTGCCAAGGAGATTCAGCACTGTCAATAGGGCATTAGCAGCTAGCAGTCATCAGTAGGAATGATGGGAAGTATGGTCCTGTCCTGTATAGATAGGCAGTTCATCCAATCAGCAGAAAGGATAATTGGTTGAAGCTTACCTTCCCGGCAGGACCTTTACGCCAGGAGGTGCAGAAAGAGAGTGCCTCTGACCCCTCTCACCCTGCTCACTCCATCTTCCAGTATCCCTTCAGGAGAGAGATATCGGTCAGTCCAGGGGCGGACTGACCATTAGGGCACTCGGGCACGGACCGAGGGCCCGTGGTCAGGGGGGGCCCGCCACCCGCCATAGAACCCTGAGCAGCCAGGAGGGGAGACAGCCAGTGAAGGAGGGCGATGGGCATAGCAGCGGAGAAAGGGGGACGTTTCCCCCCCCCCTCCTCTCACCTTGGGGCCCCCCTTCCTGGCTCTCCCCTCCGTAATCTGTAAGACAGCTGGAAGCGGCTGACAGCGGGCGGAGACGCTGTTCAGCCACCGGAGGGATCGCTGATCTGTGTGCAGCTAGTGTGGGCTTGAGAAGCCCAGACTAGCTGCACACAGATCAGCGATGCCTCCGGTGGCTGAACAGCGGTAAGTCTCCACCCGCTGTCAGCTGCTTCCAGCTGTCTTACAGATTACGGAGGGGAGAGCCAGGAAGGGGGGCCCCAAGGTGAGAGGAGGGGGGGGAAACTTCCCCCTTTCTCCGCTGCTATGCCCATTGCCCTCCTTCACTGGCTGTCTCCCCTCCTGGAGACACCTTCAAGCCTGGCTGCATATACTGGGGAGACCTATACACCTGGCTGCATATACTGGGGGCACCTATACACCTGGCTACATATACTGGGGGCACTTATAGACCTAGCTACATATACTGGGGGCACCTATAAACCTGGCTATACTGGGGACACCTATACATCTGGCTGCATATACTGGGGGCACCTATACACCTGACTACATATACTGGGGGCACTTATACACCTGACTACATATACTGGGGGCACTTATAGACCTAGCTACATATACTGGGGGCACCTATAAACCTGGCTATACTGGGGACACCTATACACCTGGCTGCATATACTGGGGGCACCTATACACCTGGCTATACTGGGGAGACCTATACACCTGGCTATACTGGGGAGACCTATACATCTGACTGCATATACTGGGGGCACCTATACACCTGACTACATATACTGGGGGCACCTATAGACCTGGCTATACTGGGGACACCTATACACCTGGCTACATATACTGGGGACACCTAAAGACCTGGCTATCTATACAGGAGACACCTATAGACCTGGCTATCTGTACTGGGGACACCTATAGGCCTGGCTACCTATTCTGGAGACACCTGCAGACCTGGCTACCTATACTGGGGACAGCTATAGACCTGGCTATCTTAACTGGGGACATCTATAGACCTGGCTATCTTAAATGGGGACATCTATAGACCTGGTTATCTATTCTGGGGACACCTGTAGATTAGGCTACTTATACTGGGGACACCTATAGACCTGGATACCTGCACTGGGAAAACCTATAGACCTGGATACTTCCACTGGGGATACCCTTTGACCTGGTTACCTATACTGGGGGCACCTATTTTGGGGGAACTGCTGCCAGATTAACTATTTTTGGGGAACTGCTGCTGCCAGGTTAAGTGTATTTTGAGAAACAGCTGCCAGATTATGTGTATTTTTGGGGAACCGCTGCCAGATTGTGTATAATGGGGGAACTGCTGCTTCCAGATTCTGTGTATTTTGGGGGAACCACTGCTGCTACATGTATTTTTGGTGATCCGCTGCCAAATTATGTATATTTGGGGGAACCGCTGCTGCCAGATAACGTCTATTTTGGGGGAACGACTGCCATATTATCTGTATTTTGGAGGAACCTCTGCCAAATTGCATGGATTTTTGGTGAAATGCTGTCAGATTACATGTATTTTGGGGGGAAGCACTATGGCAGAGTTCAAACTTCCCCAGCAGACCTTTTACACCACTGCTAAGGTCATGTATATTTTGCCCCACCCATAACCACGCCCACATTCTGTTGCGTGACCACACCCATTTTTTGGCCGCGTAGTCGTAGTCCCGCTATGCGAAGCTTCTCCCGCTACGCGTAGTTGACGTATGTATTGCGAAGTCAACTACGCGTGCAATAACTGCATCTATATGGATCATTGCGCATGCGCAGAAAAATTATTGCCCTTTTATACGCATACAATTCCGCATTGGAAAGTGGAATGTACGCTTATATTAGTTTATATATGCACATAGGTAGCAGATTATTGCTGACATTTTTCCGCATAAGGGCATAAGCGGTCGCACCAACTACGCTTCGCACTACGCGAAGCTTGCTTATTTTAATGCGTAGTCTACGTAATGCAAACGTAGCAAAGTTTCTGATTTCGTAGCCGTAGATTGCAAAGCGTATTTGCGTAATAATACGCAAAGTTCCAGCGTAGCGAAGTTGGCTGACTACGACCATCCCTGTTCTTCACTCAGGTGGTAGCCTGAAAGCATTACAACATAGAACTGAAAATTATCACTTCTCACCCTTTTTGCTATCACTTTAACTTATATATTACCTACTGTAAGACTTGATAGGTTATGTCCACAATCAGTCTCTATGCCTAAATTTAGTGCCGTGACTCTGAGCCCGGCCCACGGTCTTAACCTATAGACAATCCCCCACGTGAACAGGACACTTTATTTGTCTCCTGACTATGGTTACCCCCAGGTCTTAACGTGCAAGGCATACAGACTAAAGTAGAGTGTGCAATAACCCCCAGAGCCCCACTGAGGCGAGTATCTACAGAGTTCAAGAGTTCACAAGTGTCAAACTGTAATAGTACCTTGATGATGAGGCCCACAATGGTGACAGGCAGTCAGCAGATCCAGTGACAGGTAATGGTTGGTCCAGACAGCAAGCAAGAGTGTTCAGGTAACCAGCAAAGGTCAGTCCAGGCAGCAGGCAAGAATATCCAGGTAACAAGCAAAGGTCAGTCCAGGCAGCAGGCAAGAATATCCAGGTAACAAGCAAAGGTCAGTCCAGGCAGCAGGCAAGAATATCCAGGTAACAAGCAAGGTCGGTCCAGGCAGCAGGCAAGAGTATCCAGGTAAAAAGCAAAGGTCAGTTTAGGCAGCAGACAAGAATGGTCGAAAACAAGCCAAGGGTCAAATTCCAGATAAACAATATTAGTAAGTGCGTACCCAGCAACTAGCCACAGCTATGCTATCACGGGTGATGACTGGGAGCACTCAACACATTTAAATACAACTCTCATCCAATCAGTGGCCAGCCACACTCCGCACATCCAATCAGACAACAGTACCCTGCCTAAGTATCAGCTGAAAATATCAGCTGACACTGCGCTGTCAGCTGACCCAACGCTGTCAGCTGCCCGAAGTCAGCTGCCTACTGTTTACCTTTGTGGAGGACATACTGAGAACATGCCCTCCGCCAATCAGGAAGTGCGGTCTGTGTCCCAGCCTGCACGTCATCAGCGGGGAAAAAGCAACGAGACCCAGAAGTAGAGGTCTCAGCCCGGCTCTCGGCGCAACTTTCAGCATAAACAGATAAGTTCCTTACACCTACACTGTATGTCCTTGTATTGTTTTTGTTCGTGTCTGTTAAGCAACTGCCAAGTCAAATTCCTTGTGAGTACAAACTTATTTGGCCAAATAAAATTGATTCTGAGCTGGAGCAGGACGCAGCGTCAGCCCATCCCAGTAAGTCTGCAGCGAGAATAGTGCAGTGGAGCTAGAATGATGAAGTCATCAGAAGATTCAAAACGATATCTTTGAGTTATACTTTGTAAGTTTTAAAGTAAACCTAGTCAAAGAAAATCTAAAGTCTAATTTAAAAAATGAGGTGAACTTACTTACCTGGGGCTTCTTGAAGGCAGTCCCCTGGAGTCCTCCTGTGCCCATGACGGTGGTCCAAGTCCCAGAAGCCAGCAGTGGCGACCCTGCTAAGCTGGCTAGCCATGTTCATTGCACTCATTGCACTCCCATGATTGGGAGCATTCTTAATGCGTGTTCGCTACTGCGCATGTGCAGAGCGCTCTTGGCTGCAGGAACGTGATCAGGGTGAGTGCAGCTCGAGGCAGCGCATGCACAGTAGCCGCCAACTGGCGGCGAACGGCCAGCTTTGAAGGGTGGCTGCTGCTGGCCGTAGGGACTTGGACCAGCATTGTGGGCACAGGAGGACTCCAGGGGGCTGCAAGAAGCCCCAGGTAAGTTCAACTCATTTTATTTTTAGACTTAAAGGAGTCATCAGTCCGCTCCTGCCCACGTGACGGTGATTGAAAGCACCGCTCGCGCTGGCGCTCTACAGGCCCAACCTGGAGGTTGCCCTGACGTCATCGCCGGGGACCGGGAGTGAGCTGCGGCGAACGGCTGCGGGGAGAGCTACGACGAGGAACATGCTGGGAGCTTGGGGCTGGAGGAAGCCCCCGGTAAGTAGCACTTATTTTATTAATTTTTCCCTGATGACTCCTTTAAGTCTCCCTTTAAAAGAGGGTCAGGAATGTCAATGAGAGACTTCCTTGGACCTCGGAGTTCTTTTACATTGCAAAGCTGCAGTCCTGTGTCATTTAATATTTTCTTAGTAGAAGGATTTGCCAAGTTTGTGCGAGCTCCTCTGCCAGCATTGTCTACAGCTATCCACACCACACCGCCATCAGCTTCCAGAGCTGTCCAGAGTAATTTATTTCATTATGTTGCTCTGGACTTTGTGAAGGGAAAGCAGCTTGTGTGATTGGAAATAATACAATCGGAGTCTCGGGAGAGGTCAGATACCCAATCCATACTTACAGGGATGTAAAAAACATTCACGAGACCAGCTGCATTCCAGCAATGGTGAATGCTAACCGTGGCTGTGCTGGGAGGATTGGTGGCACTTCGCCACGTTACAGATCCAGCCAGCTGATTGGGGGGGGGGGGGGGGGGGTCTTAAGAGGCGCCTGCGGGCTACAATTAAGTCCAATCCAGGAGCTACTGGTGCACCCGCATTTAGGGTGTGGCCAACCATGAGATATGGGGCAATTTTTGCAAACTGATTTTTGTGGTATAAAGAAAATGTTTGTTAAAGTGACACTTCCACCAATTCTCCACTGAAAAAAATTGCTGGACATTTGCCCCTCCCTCTATATTGTACCTAGAAAAGATGTTATACTGCATTACCTTTTCCACCTCCCACCATTGAGGATGAGGAAGAATGCCCAGTTTTACCAGAGGTTGGGTAATTCACATATTAAGGGGAAGCTGATAAGTTCCTAGCTTTGCCCCCTGAAAAGGGACCCTGCTCTGAAATGATGGGTATGAGGATCAGGGAAGCACCCGAACCATTCAAAGGCTTTTATCTACTGATGTAAGTATCCATGTTGCCATTTTGATTTATGAGATGGGATAATAAACTGCCTGATGCTGCTTTCTTATCTTATCCTGTGAGTTACAGCAGATCTCTAATGGAGGATAAACTACACACAGACACCATGCTTTGCTTTCTCTCAGGAACACACACAATTTTCTTTTCTTTTTTCTGCTCTCTGAGAAAACTTTATTTAACACTTCCTGGTTACCAACCATTGTCACATGACTCTGGATCAGTGGATAAGCTGTATAAGGGCATATAAATTAGCACAAATTTTAACAATCTAACTTCTCTCCTTACTTCAAGTGTACTTTGAACAGTTACTTACGGAGTAGAAGAAGAAAGTCCTGGGAACGACAGTGAGCTGGAAGAAGATCAGGAAAGCCTCTGGACCATCCAGAGGATTCCCACTTCTGAGGTAAGAGTCCATATTTTACTCAGCTTCACCATCACAGATTTGCTTTAAAGGATACCCGAGGGGACATGTGACATGATGAGATAGGCATGGGTATGTACAGTGCCTAGCACACAAATAACTATGCTGTGTTCCTTTTTTCCTTTCTCTGCCTGAAAGAGTTAAACATCAGGTATGTAAGTGGCTGACTCAGTCTTGACTCAGACAGGAACTGACTACGGTGTGACCCTAACTGATAAGAAATTCCAACTATAAAACACTTTCCTAGCAGAAAATGGCTTCTGAGAGCAGAAAAGAGATAAAAAGGGTCAATAGTTCATAGATTTTAGCTCTGGCATACTTCAATGAATGTGTCATTGAGCAAAAACAATAAAACAGTTAAAACTTAAAAAGTTGATTTAAACATACAATTAAACTGTGGAATATCTTAAAAAGTCAGTTTTAGGAGGAAGATAGATACAATTGTTTATTTCATTAGTTTATTTTTGCCTCGGCTGTCCTTTAAAGCAACCCTAAAGTGAGGGGGAAAAAGATACTTAGATACTCACCTAAAAAGAGGCAAGACTCTGGACCCCATAGAGCCTTTACAGTCCTCTCTACATGTCCTTGTTCCAGTGCTGTCCCCTTGTGAAACTATTGGACCTGCAGATTGAATACATCTTTGCCCTTCTGGGGCACCCTTTAGAAGTATTTGTGCCAGAGTACTAAGTTCCGAAGACAAGCAGATCGATACTACGCACACATGAGATCCCGGCTTGCGCATGTGCAGGATGGATGCACTCGTTGTCACGATCTACATCTGCTGGTAACATCATGAACTCTATGGATGGACTTCCTATGTCTCACCAGCAGATGTCACCAATCTCTTCAGGGATTGTGCAGCCTGAACTGCTCTCTGCCCACCAGCAGAGGTCTCTATTTCCAGAAACATTTCTGTTAGACTGCTAATGAAGGCAGGTCTGGGATCACATGGACATTGTCACCTGACCTCCCAGCACACTATTTAACCAGCTTCAGCAGACCAGTTCAGTGCTAGTTCTTCAAGCCTGTTTCCTGGACCTGATCCCCGAGTTCTAGCCTTCCCTGCTTTGTTCTTGTTACCTGCCGTGTATGACCTTTTTGCTATTTCCTCGACTAATCTTTTGCCTAAGCGATTATATCTCTGTATGATTTCCTGGTTTGACTCTGCTTGTATGACTATCCGTTGCCTGTCGATATCTGCTTTAGTCGCCTTGTGTATGTATATATTGTATATAGTTTATGTGTATATATATTAACCAGGTTCCAGGGTTTAGTGTGCACACTAGTGATATATGCTTAAGGCTGCCTTGCATATTCATTATATGCAAGGAGCACTTAGTGCATATATATCCCTGACTATTACTAGTCCTGTGTATGGTTTCCTTTTTGCAGTTGCATCTTTTCTTTTTTTTGCCCGGTTTCCGTGCATGAAGCTAATGTACGTTTGATGCTATGTGCTTAATTTATGTTGCAATAAACCTTGTTGTTTTTCCCTATTCCTGGCCTGAGTCTTGGTGTATTTCCACATTAGTGACTAACCTGCAATTCCTATGCACTGCATGTGATGTTTTATGTTACCAGTGCATTGGTATCGTAACACTCGTCTTCAGAAGCACTTGGGGATGCGAGTGCCTCCAAAGCCTTCCAAGGACTTCCGAGGGCGTGAATTATGAACGGGGGACAGTGGGGGAACGAGGAGACAGAGAGAGAGATAGGACCGGAAGGGCTCTATATAATCCAGGGCTTTTCCTCTTTTTAGGTGAGTATATAAGTGGGTTTTTTTAGGTCACGTCAGGTTTAGGGATGCTCATTCGGATTCCGCGGAAATGCAATTTCCGAAATTCCGATCGGAAATTGCATTTCCGCATCGGTATGCGGAAATCGGTAATGCAAGTGCAGTAGGCGGATTTCCGCCGGAAATTGAGGAAATTTCCGTTGGAAATCGCGGAAATTCTACCCGACTTTAACATCGATTTTATCAAAAACTATAAAGTCTTTTTGAAAAAATTTTTTTGCATCTTGTTCACAAAATTTGGTTTAATAAACCCTGAAAATTTGGTGTTTCTAGGACTTAAGGGGGCTTTGCTATTAACCGCTAAAGTCGGCGGATTTTTACTGTAATGTAAAATGCAGAAAATCTGCATCTGCCTATTTTCTGCATTTACATTACAGTAAAAATCCGCCGACTTTAGCAGTTAATAGCAAAGCCCCCGTAAGTCCTAGAAACACCAAATTGTCAGGGTTTATTAAACAGAATCTTCTGAACAAGATGCAAAAAATTTTTTCAAAAAGACCTTATAGTTTTTGAGAAAATCGATGTTAAAGTCGGGCGGAATTTCCGCGATTTCCGGCAGAAATTCCGCCTTGGAATGCGGAAATTGGTAGCGGAAAGCGGAATCGGTAATCGGTACATGACGGAATGCGGATTTACCGCGGAATCGGAAATTGGCATTCCGACCATCCCTAGTCAGGTTTACTTTAAATTGATTTCTTTGCTTTAAAATATTTATTTACAGCCTTAAAACTACTATCACAAAAAATTGTAGCAAGACAGCATTCAAACAGTTAAACACAGCACTTTGTTCAGCAGTGGAAAGCCCCTTCAGCTTATGATCCGCATCCAAAGAGGAAATAACATTATCTTTTGTTTTCATTCCTCAGTTTCTACAATTAGTTACAGCTAGCCACAGAAGTGAAACAGAACTGTAATGAGCTGGCAAGCAGAGACAGATGAGAAATGTGCAATATCTGCTGTGTTTATATATTTAAATCTATGAATAAAATGCAATGACAGCTTTCAGAGCAGATAAACTGTACTATATGCACAAAAGCAAATATGGTAACTGTATGGGTAATAAAAAGTAGGAAAACACATTTTTATTGAATATTATATCAGTTTTATTCCACCTTAACCACTAAAGGCAAACTGGATGAGTATTCTCACATACAGTATTTAAATGGCGGTGCGCACGCATGCACGGGGCTGCGGACCCCGGCGGTTTTCCATTTCAGCAATTGGGGAAGGGAGACAAGGCTTCCCTGAATCAATCGCAGAGCCTGTAATGAATGGACATGACCCCGATCAGGGGCCATGTCCATTCATAAGAATGAACGTGAATTAAATTGAAAACAAACAAACAAACAAAACACTTCCTGGTAAATCAAGAGTTGAATTACATACCACAGTTTTTTTTTAATAAAAAATGTAATATAATTAAATCACTTCCAAAGCCCCCAGCCCAGTTACCGAGCAAACAAATTGGAAAAAACAGTAAAAAAAAAGCCATAAATAGTTGCCTTAGGGACTTTTTTTGATGGGACACAAACAAAACACTTCCCCGTAAACCAAAAGTTGAATTACATACCACAGTTTGTTTTTTTATTAAAAAATTTAAAATAATTATATCACTTCCAAAGCCCCCAGCCCAGTTACTGAGTAAACAAATTCGAAAAAACAAACAGTAAAAAAAAAGGCATAAATAGTTGCCTTAGGGACTTTTTTTGGATGGGACACAAAAAAACCCCAGAAAAAAATACACCTTTATTTCCACATAATATTTTGATGCCATACATTGTACTAGGAACATAATTTAAATGTTGTGATAGCCGGGACTAATGGGCAAATAAAATGGGTGTTTTTTTTATAGTAGCATTGTTTATTTTAAAACTATTGGAGATTGAATTGGAGAAACAGTGTATTTTTTCTTTTTTGTGTATATTTGCCTATATAAAATGCATAGAAAATAAAGTAATTACTGAAAACAAGTATTGCTCACAAAAAGCTTAATTTGTTGCAAAAAAAACCAAGATATAGATCATTTACGTGTGATGAGTAGTGATAAAATTATTGGCAAATAAATAAAAGGAGCACTAACGGGAAAATTGCTTCCGTCCAGAAAGTGAAAACACTACGGGCTGAAGTGGTTAAGGAACCGGCACAGTTATAAAAAACAATCCCTGACACTGAGAGCTGCACAGAACTAGGAAAACATTTGTGTCTGGTTAGGCTGTATTGAAAAAAAAATGAATTATAAAAATTTTGTGAATTCTGTTTTTTTCTTTTTATTCTTGACTCAGTGCCTAAGTAAGCGGCTGACTGAGCATGGTGGGATGAAGGGATGGGCCGTCTCCACAGAAGCACCTCTCCAGCCCTCTCTGCGCTGGATGTTTGTATTGGAGAGGTGACCCCGCGCTATGCGAGGGCGAGGAGAGCCCCACTTCCTGGCCGGGATCCGTTCATCAGCCCCGTCATCAGATCCTGAATTATGAGCTTATTAGAGAAGGGTATGGGAGACGCAGGCGGACGGGGAGCGCTGCTGTTGGTACAGACATAGCTGCTTGTGCAGATGGAGCAGATAGGCGCACAGGGGCCAATGTCTTCCGGAAGCTTCAGTAACGGCACCTATGGGAAGCAACATTTGGCTTCCACTGACTCTTCTGTTACTTCTTCCCTGACCTCTGGTATTTACAATTCTTGTTGTGATTTACTTAATCCTGTCTTGTCTCAAGCAGAGATCTCAGTGGGCCTAAAGGAAACCTTGCTATTCATTTAAAGGGAGATGACACTTTCACAATAAAATTGCCGTAAAAGTAGATCGGCGCTAATCAAGTCTTTTTGTAATTTAAAGTGAGGCGTCAAAGAGCACAAAAAGTAAGTTAAATACAGCAGAGACTCTGTTATCCGAAATTCAGGCATCCGGAAGTCTCAACTAACCAGCATGCCTGAGGGATAACAGGACCTCTTTGGGGGGGGGGGGGGGGGCTTCCTGAGGGTGCTGGCAGGCTTTAAAATACTTATCGAGGTTCCAGCACTGTCTGGCAGTCTCCCTCTATCTCCCCGCGGGCTCCTACCAGCTTCCGGCATCTGTGTACAGACGCTGGTGCGCACATGACCCAATTCAAGTCAGGTGACACTCCGGCTTCCATGCCCTGGGGAAGCTGGAAAGCCACTCAGAGCCCTGAGGAGGTTCAGGGAGACTGGCAGACATCGCGTATTTCAGGAGGGAGGTCTGTGCTATTTTGGCCGGTTGCTCAAGCAACCGGCAAGCACATGTATCCGGCATCTCGCGATCCCCGCCGGTGCCGGATACCAAGGACTTACCACTGTACTTACTTAAGAAGAGAGAAGCCTCTGGATCCTATGGAGGCTTCCTACGCCATTCTCCGGTCCCCCATTACTGAGCGTGGACCCCCCAAAGATTACTGACCAGGGTTTGTTGGTAGGAACATCGGGGCCGCCGCCTCTTAAGGCACAAGCATGGCCACGCTTGAGCCAGAAGAAGAACAAGGACTTCCATGGTCCGGAGCAGCCGTGGTGGACTGGAGGACATTGTGGGAGGCCTCTGGAGGATTCTGAGCATGGGCATAACAATCACCCCTGCAGCCCTCACCACTGCGGGGGGTGGAGCCTTTGCAGGCCTGCTCCTCCTCTCTCTACCCACCAGTGCAGATGCAGCCAATAATAAGTAAATGTCTATGTCATTGTTAATGAAGACCTCCCCATTCTCTCACAAAAGATGTCGCCTGCCACCTCCTCCTGCCCTGCAGAGTGGCGCAGGGGGCGGGTGTGTATTTACCTAATTCCTCCTCCGTACTTTACTGCTGAACACCTTCTGTGGCCAATCACCAGCTCCTGAACATGTGCCCAATGCAAATCATGAGATCAGTTGCCGGCAAAATGGCCACAGAAGGTGTTCAGCTGTGAAGTAAGGAGGAGACCTGCTGCACTTGGAAGTATGTAAATATACACCCGATCCCTGTGCCACTCTGCAGAGGAGGAGGAGGTGGCAGGAGCAGCTTTTGAGAGGAGATGGGGCTGTCTTTTAAACATAAAAAATAGATCAATGAGAGTAGAAAGGGATAGGAGAGGAGGCAGTAGCGATCAATGAGAATGGAGAGGGATGGAAGAGGAGGCAGTGGGGATCAATGAGAGTGGAGAGGGATGAAAGAGGAGGCAGTGGGGATCAATGAGAGTAGAGAGGGATAGGAGAGGAGGCAGTGGCGATCAATGAGAGTGGAGAGGGATGAAAGAGGAGGCAGTGGGGATCAATGAGAGTAGAGAGGGATAGGAGAGGAAGCAGTGGGGATCAGTGAGAATGGAGAGGGATAGGAGAGGAGTCAGTGGTGATCAATGAGAGTGGAGAGGGATGGAAGAGGAGGCAGTGGAGATCAATGAGAGTAGAGAGGGATAGGAGAGGAGGCGGTGGTCGGTGGAGATCAGTGACAGTGGAGGAGGAAGTATTGTTATTAATAATCCAGCAAATGCCTGTGAAGTACTTAAAGGCTTCTGATGGATTCATTAAACTGCCAAGAATTAGCAATTGGGAGAGCGTGGCTAATAAAAAGGATTCACTAAGTGCTTTTAAAAATAAAAAAATCCCTGAGAACCCCCCTATGAGAAGATGGGCTAGTCCTAAATCTGTCAGTAATGTCAGATTTCTACTACTTACTGTAAGTGACAGCAACATAGGAGAAAAGTCATTTATGGCTCATTTTACTCTGGAATAAATGTACTTCTTATTTGTGTGTTTTAAATTTTAAGATTTTCGTGACAGTTTCTCTTTAAGTCCTTGTACACAAGAGTTTATTTATCTGTCCCACATACTACAGTTGAAGCTAAAAAATAATGACTGAGCATCCTATGTGCGTCGCTCGCTGTAACCCGTTAGCCCTGATGGACACAATAGGTTTCAGATGTGAGGACAGGACGGGATGACAGATGGGAGGGAGGACGGGGAAGTTCAGAACGTTCATCTGCAGCCGCCTCTATGGAGTACAGTTGCAGCTGGAGCAGTAAAAACGAGGAAAGCAGCTTTTCACAGACAAGGCATGTTATTATACATTCTTCCTGCGATTTGTCATTTTAGGGTGGTCTATCAGCCTCATCACTTAACAGATTCTGTAATGAACATTTCTCAGTAAATCCATAATCATCTGTGACTAATAATACTATCAGATGACAGGCTGAGATAAACTTTGCACAGCGGCTGAAAAAAGGGCTGTGAATTCTCCCACTTTCTGTGCAAAGTGCTGGCGTCACTGGCAAGATGGAAGTAAAATAATTCTGCACATTTTGCCAGTTTTCTCTATCAATTAATTGTGGTGAAAAAATGTGTGCGTTTTTCTGCAGAAAATGCACACAGAAAACTGAAAGACAAGTGTGACCCCTGCCTCAGGCTAAGTCTGACACTTTGATCACCACCGCCCCATCCTCTGTCATTTAGATATTAAAGAGAATCTGTACTGTCCGAATTGCACAATAAAAAACATACCAATCGAGTCACTGTGATCTCCTGGGTCCCCCTCTGCCGTTTCCGTCACTCCCCGGCGCACTCCAGGCTTTTAATCGTCAATTTTAGGCAGTGTTTACAAACAAAAAACATGGCCGCTAACCAGGAAGTGATGTATGTATATATATATATATATATATATATATATATATATATATATATATAATGTTACAGTATACAAGTTTTTATTACATTGTGAATTATCTGCACTCCGGTCTGGGATAAGCAAGTGACAGGCAGCAGCTCCTTCCCCCCTCAGCCTCACAAACTCAGAAAACTGAGAGCAGAGACCTTTCTGTGAGGGATGAGCAAAGCACACACACAGAGCCTGCAGGGGGTGTGCATAACTTGTCCCTATCACAGCAGAGGCAGCCACTTCCTTCCTGGGTCGACAAAGCTTGACAAAGAAAAGAAGATGAGATATAATACAGAGACAGTGCAACTAGAAAAGGCTGCAGTAATCCAGACCACATTAGAACAGGTATAGGAACTTATAGGATAGAAGAAATAAGGCTGAACATTTTGTTACAAAGTCTTTTTAAGTGGGCGCATTCTGGCTCGTCACTAAGGGTGCCGTTGGCAGGACTAGTCCGGCACAGCGTCATCCTATTTGGATCAAAGTGTCAGACAAAGTCAATAGTGGTCTAATTTGTTAGAGGTTTAACAACATTGTTACCTAAACTGCAGTATATTAAAGCAACCACAAGATGTCACTGTCTGTAAAATGATGCAATCATCTCTATGGTATTGTGATTTCCTGTATTCACACTGTGTTCCTCTCTGTTCTAAGTAAGCTGCATTTCCTGATGATGGTGTATGATATAGTGACTGGATAGTGTAATGGTTAAGCGCTCTGCCTCTGACATAGAAGACCTAGGGTCAAATATCCGCTCTGCCTGTTCAGTAAGCCAGCACCTATTCAGTAAGGAGTTCTTTGGGTGAGACTCCCTAACACTGCTACTTCCTACCGTGTGCGCTGTAGTGGTTGTCTCACATGTGCTTTTTTTTTTTTAGTCCGACAGTCAAAAAAGCGCTATAAAAATAAAAGGAATTATATATCTCTTATATTTTTCTTTAGTACTAAGTTACTTGTTATACTGGGTGCCTATCTGCATGTACAGAACATTCTGCTCCATCAGAATTGAGCCCTATGACATACAGTATGTTTGGCTGGTTTCTTTCTTTGACTTTAGACAAATACAAGACAAATAACATTTATATTGCGCTTTTCTCCTTGCGGACTCAAAGCGCCAGAGCAGAGTAGCAGCCACTAGGGCGCGCTCTATTGGCAGTAGCAGTGTAAAGGAGACTTGCCTAATGTCTCCTACTGAATAGGTGCTGGGTTACTGAACAGGCAGAGCCGAGATTCGAGCCCTGGTCTCCTGTGTCAGAGGCAGAGCCCTTAACCATTACACCATCAGCAAACTGCTTTAGTCATGCTTCCTATAGAAGGTAATGTAAAACACTATTCTTTGCACATTAATGATAATTATTACTCTTAATGTACTCAGTTATGGGAGGAAAACATCTAACAAAACAGCCAAACCTTAAAGAGG
Source organism: Hyperolius riggenbachi (assembly GCF_040937935.1). Taxonomy (NCBI): domain Eukaryota; kingdom Metazoa; phylum Chordata; class Amphibia; order Anura; family Hyperoliidae; genus Hyperolius; species Hyperolius riggenbachi. Next base: position 414,242,394 of record NC_090650.1, read on the forward strand.
AATTGTAACCAAGGATTAAACTTCACCCCAATCAGTAGCTGATACTCCCTTTCCCATGAGAAATCTTTACCTTTTCTCTAATAGATCATCAGGGGGGTCTGTATGGCTGATATTGTGGTGAAACCCCTCCCACAGTGTGATGTCATGACCATGGTCCTGACAGTTTGCTGTCTGCAAACCTTGTTGCATTGTGGGAAATAATGGCTTTTTCCAACTGCCAAGCAAGCAGTCTCTCCCTGTGTATAAAACGCTCAGTAATGAACATTCCGTACAGATCACCTGGCAGCACTAAAGATGTCACCACCAGTGATACATTTCAGAATGTAAATCAGGGAGAGGGAAGATTTTACACTGGGCAGACACTGACTAAATCATCTATAAATGAATATTGTAAAAAATAAGACATTTTATTCATTATGTCATTTTCACAACAGTTCATTTTTAATGAGACATAAGCCAAAACGCTGATTTTTTTTTTTTGCCCATCAGAACTCGCTAGGAAGGTAACGGATATCGCAGGCAGCTCTTCCCACCCAAACTGGAAGGTCACCAAAACTACAAGAGGATCAGCTCGCCCTGTGAATGTCTGACGCTGATTATTGGAAGACAGCGTTTCATGGGCTGGAAAGAAAAAACAATCCTCAAAGTATAATATTCTGAGAAAAAGTATCAAAGGTTAGAGAAGAAAGTGTAGAAGCAGATGGTAACCAAATCATGTATGTTTATCTATTATTAGCTACTAGTGGTGATTCTAATGCTTGTAATATGCTAATTACGATCACGTGAAATTTTGCATAAATATTTGCAACTACGATTCAATTGATTTTTTGTAATCCAGTCATAATTGTACAGAATTTTCACACAATGTTTGCATAATTTCGTGTCATGGTTACAGGGAACCTAAACTGAGAAGGATATGGATTTTTCCTTTTAAAATAATACCAGTGGCCCGACTCTCCTGCCGATCCTGTGTCTCTAATACTTTCAGCCAGAGCCCCTGAACAAGCATGCAGATCAGGGGCTCTGACTGAAGTCAGACTGGATTAGCTGTATGCTTGTTGCAGGTGTGTGATTCAGCCACTACTCCAGCCAAAGAGATCAGTAGGACTGCCGGGCAACTGGTATAGTTTAAAAGGAAACCTCCACATCCCGCATAGTTTAGGTTTCCTATGATAGCAAAGCCCTTATACATGTTAATGTCACCAAAATTGCTATGAAAAAATAACTATAACAAGTAACTTGTCGATATATCCTATCTAAAGTTTGGATAGTTTACACAGCAAATCAAGCCGCAAACAGCTTCAACAGTTTATGATTATTTATACCTGTGATACAATGACAGCAGCCATGTTCTGTTTGTCACATTACACACAGGTAAGCTGATCTGTATCCCCAGCCCTCAGCCTGTGAAAACGTAACCCCCCTCCCTTCCTCCCTTCTCCCCTCTGCCTCTGAAATCTCTGGCTAGTAACCTCCTCCTCCTCCTGCCCAGACTGAGCTCCCATAAGCCCTTGATACTAAGGCTGATAGTGCCAAGGCACTCTGGAGAAGCTGTGGGCGAGGCTTGTTTAGTTTATAGGGAATTAGAGTATTAAAACAAAACAAAAAAAGTATTTGGCTTGAGGAATGCCCTATAAACTATATGAAAGGAACACAATTCTGCAACGAGTAAAAGTTTATCTCAGATCCACTTGAAGGGAATATGTAAAAAAAAAAAAAAAAAAAAAAAGAATTTTTCAAAAAGGCTTTGTAGTTTTTGAGAAAATCGATTGAAAAAGTGCAAAGTAAAAATGTTTTTAAATTGTCATTTTTCTGAGTTTAAAAACATGCTGAGGGCTTTGCAATTAACCACTAAAGTCGGCGCAAAATTACGAGAAATTGTGAAAATAAGGTTCCTGATTATGGTCACAAATTAAATGTATTAAAATTTTTCTCGAAATTTAGCATTACAATTTCCCATTGTAACTGCGAATTGCAATGCGAAATTACGATTATGCGAAATCTGTGCTCATCACTTTTAGCTACTGCTTATATATAATTTTTATGATTATTGATTCAAGTGTGTTAAGGTTTTTTTCAGTGACAGTGACCAATGTTGGTCATTTATAAGTACTTTATTTTTGTCCATTGATCAATCACTCCTGATGAAGTCCATGTAAACGAAACACGTTGAAAGGACATTTTGTTTAGTTTTTTTTGTTTTTCTATAAAATTTGGGGATGAGGGAGTTGCTTTATATCCACTTTTGTTTCTGTTTTTCCAAATCTTATCACACATCTTTAATTTTCTTTTTTACATAATTACTTTATAGAGGAGCAAGATTTTTTTGTTGGCAAACTAAACTGAAAAAGTGGAGAAAAAAATTTATGATAAACATGGAGAAAAAAGTACCAGGAAAACACTTCTGGGGGGAACAAAAAACTTTATTTGAATGCATTGAAGAGATGAAAGAGGCAAATGACTTAAGTTCAGTTCAAATTATAAAGCTGTGAAATAGTTTCTCTACTTGAAGCGCTAGAAAGTTATTTGGCAGGTAGAATTAAACGTAATCTCCTAGGAAAAAAATCTCAGGAGAAAAGTTAATTGAATAGGGGCTTAAAGAGAAACCATAAACAAGAATTGAATTTCATCCCAATCAGTAGCTGATACGCCCTTTTACATGAGAAATCTTTTTCTTTTCACAAACGGATCATCAGGGGGCGCTGTATGGCTGATATTGTGGTGAAACTCCTCCCACAGTGTGATGTCAGCACCATGGTTCTACAACGGGCAAACACTGACTAAATAATTTATGTATAATTATAGTAAAAATGAAGCACTTTTTTTATTACATTATTTTCACTGGAGTTCCTCTTTAAGAGCCTACTTCCAAAAAGCGTCAATCTGAAAACATTCTCCAATTTTTGTTCTCTACTGTTCAAAGTATGATTGTCACTTTATTAACCAGGTCCGGACGGCGCTAATTGAAATCTATGTCCGAGCGTGCCAGGGCGTAGATTTCAATCACCCTCGCCTCACGGTTAAAGAGAAACTCCGACCAAGAATTGAACTTTATCCCAATCAGTAGCTGATACCCCCTTTTACATGAGAAATCTATTCCTTTTCACAAACAGACCATCAGGGGGCGCTGTATGACTGTTATTGTGGTGAATCCCCTCCCACAAGAAACTCTTGAGTACGTACTCCTGGCAGTTTCCTGTCTGTGAACCAACCTTGTTGCATTGTGGGAAATAGCTGTTTACAGCTATTTCCAACTGTCAAAAAAGAATGCAGCAGCTACATCACCTGCCAGCAGTAAAAATGTCACCATGTAATAAATGTCAGGATGTAAATCAGGGATTTAAAAGATTTTACAATGAGCAAACACTGACTAAATCATTTATACATAATTATTGTAAAAATGAAGCATTTTTTTATTATATTATTTTCACTGGAGTTCCTCTTTAATAATTCTGATGTATGCGCCACTGTGCCGTTGGTGCAGCCCACTCGCTCTGCTATCATTATGACAGCAGAGCTCCATGTGCCAATTTCATTGGCTTCTGACTCCATGATTACTGTGAGCCAATCACTGTTTACCTTATTAAGCCCCATCTACACCATACAATTTTTTGTCCGATTCGATTGATTGATTCGATTCAATTCAAACCGACATGTCAGATCAGGATTCATTGTTTTGCAATGGCAAATTGAATCGAATCCCGATTAGACATGTCAAGATTGAATCGAATCAAATCAATGAATCGAATATGCCAAAAAATTGTATGGTGTAGATGGGGCTTTATGTACAGCGAACTGTCACTCCATTATGTTTAGTAATGTGTCCCACCATTATATATGGTACGGCTGTGGTCCTGAAAGGGCCAAAACTGTCTGGTCCCAAAGTGGTTAGTGTTACATCTATAAATCAAACAAATTTAAATTAAACGCCACTGATCAGGAGTGTAGAAATAGCCATAGGAGCTGCTTAAAGGGAAGGTTCAGGGAAACCTGTAAAAAAATAAAAGTCCCTATCCACTTACCTGGGGCTTCCTCCAGCCCGTGGCAGGCAGGAGGTGCCCTCGCCGCCGCTCCAGAGGCTTCCGGTCGTCTTCGGTGGCCGACCCGACCTGGCCAGGCCGGCTGCCAGGTCGGGCTCTTCTGCGCTCCAAGGACAGGCTCTTCTGCGTCTCACGCGCGCGCGCTGACGTCATCGGACGTCCTCCGGGCTGTACTGCGCATGCGCAGAACTACTGCGCATGCGCAGTACAGCCCGGAGGACGTCCGATGACGTCAGCGCGCCCGCGTGGGACGCAGAAGAGCCCGTCCTTGGAGCGCAGAAGAGCCCGACCTGGCAGCCGGCCTGACCAGGTCGGGTCGGCCACCGAAGACGACCGGAAGCCTCTGGAGCGGCGGCGAGGGCACCTCCTGCCTGCCACGGGCTGGAGGAAGCCCCAGGTAAGTGGATAGGGATTTTTATTTTTTTACAGGTTTCCCTGAACCTTTCCTTTAATGTATTTACCATTAACATTCTTGTGTTTCTGCACCCCATGACTTTGTCCATGAACTATATGCGTGTTGATTGCATGAAAATATAAATTGCCTTGTTAACTCATATTCATAGAGTCAGGTGACATTGCTTAAGTGTAACTGTCGGGCATAAAATCAAAAATAAATTCTTTATTGTTATCTGGTAAACAAGTAATAGGGATGCTAATCAGGCAATCCAAAAGTTAAAATCACTATTACTTTTCTTGTTGATAAATGATCATTCCCCAGTTTACCTGACTCTTATTAGGTACGTTGCCGCACAAAGGAAGTTGCAGGGCATGCTGGGTTGTTTTGTTTTTTTGTTTTGTTTTTTTTGCTTGTTTATTTCCCCTCAGACTTGACTAATGTACAGAAGCAAAAAAGGACAACCCAGCATGCCCTGCAACTACCTTTTTGCAAAAACGTACCAAATAAGAGTCAGGTAAACTGGAGAATGATCACTTAAAAACAAGAAAAGTAATAGAGATTTTAACTTTTGGATTGCCTGGTTAGCATCCTCATTACTTGTTTACCAGATAAAAATAAAGAATTGATTTTTGATTGTATGCCCGACAGTTACACTTTAACCACTTCTGTACCACAGGGTTTTTTGCTGATCGGTGCTGTGTGGGCTCTTCAGCCCGCAGCACCGATCAGCTGGCAGCCAGGGTGATCAGACTGCCACCCTTTTTTCCCCACTAGGGGGATGTCCTGCTGGGGGGGTCTGATCGCCGCCGGCTGCTTGCGGAGGGGGGGATCTTCAAAGCCCCCCTCCGCAGCGCTTCCTGGCCTCCTTCCCCTTCCCTCCCTCTCCCTTCCTCTGTGAGCTATCCTGTGACCTATCCTGGTGGGATAGGCTTTAGCCTATCAGATGCCGGCGATCCCCAGCCAATCAGAGGCCGGGGATCGCCGATCTCCTCTACGGCGCTGCTGCGCAGCAGCGCCGTATACATGTAAACACCGGGGAAGATCTTCCCCGTGTGTTTACATTTACCCTGCGAGCCGCCGATCGGCTCGCAGGGTGTTCACGGAGACACCCTCCGTGAGCTGACATGGAACGGCCGCTTCCATGGAATCCACTTCAGGATTCAGGGGCGTACTTAAGCGTACGCAGAATCCTGAAGTGGTTAAAGGACCACTGTCACGAAAATAGTAAAATTTAAAATACATCTAAACACCTACAAATAAGAAGTACATTTCTTCCAGAGTAAAATGAGCTATATATTACTTTACTGCTATTTTGCTGTCACTTACAGTAAGTAGTAGAAATCTGACAGAACTGACAGGTTTTGGACTAGTCCATGTCCTCCTGTGGTATTTTCAGGGTTTTCTTGTCAAAAGCACTTAGTGAATGACAGTTGCTCTGTCCTACTTAGTGTTGAGCCGAAATTTTCGAAATTTCGCGTTACTATAATTACGCATGCGAAATTTGCTATTACGATGCGAAATTATGGTAGCGTAATTGCCATTAAAATCGTAATTGAAAATACCGTAAGCGTAATTTTCAACGCGTAATTTCGCGTTTCGTTCATAACGTAATTTCGTGTTAAACCATAACGTAATTTCGCATTTCTTCGTAATTTCGCGAATTTCGTAATTACTTGTTAGCAGGGTGGCTCGCGAATTTTCGCCAAAGGCATTTTCGTCTGCATGGCGAATTTTGATGCGAAATATCACTACATGGCGAATTTTATATGCGAAATAGCATTCCGTAACGCGAAAACGACGCGAAAATTAACGCTTACAGTAATATGAACTATCGCGAAATTACGTTATGTAACTACGCTTACAAACGGTTGCATGCAAGGCAAACGTAATTTCGCGATACCCACTGTAATGCGAAAATTACGCTTACGCGGAATTTCGCGAAATCCTTCTTCATTACGATTATGTACTTACGGCCATAATCGTAATTACACTAATTACGCGAAATTTCGCGAAATCGTAATTAAGTCATTACGCTCTACTCCTACTGCCAAAAAACTGTGTAGCGAGCAGGGAGGCTGGCCAGCATCTCTGTATAACCCCTTTTCAGGGAGTGTCTTTATAAAGAATAAAGGCCATGCTGAGAATCCCCCATGAAGAGATAAACTAGCCCAAAAGCTGTCACTTCTCTCAGATTTATACTCACTATTGTAAATGACAGCAACATAGGAGAAAAGTAATTTATGACTCATTTTACTCTGGAAGAAATTTACTTCTTATTCGTATGTGTTTACATGTATTTTACATTTTGTTTGTGATAGTGGCCCTTTAAGAGTGCCTAGATCATAGGGCCCCATGAAAGTTTTGCTATGGGGCCCCAAGCTCTCTAGCGCCACCACTGCCACTGATCTCATTTTTTTTCTATGGATGTAACCATTATCAGAGTGGCGTTCTCTATAGGCTCTCGTAGATTGGTGGTTGGGTCTGCAGATCTGTAGCCATCATCACAAAAGTGAAGATTAAAAAAAACAGAAAAAAACAATTGTTTTAAAGCGGACCTGAACTCAGAACTCCTCTCTGCTCTAAAACATACACAACAGCATAGTAACCTTTAAAGAAAAAAAAAGTATTTGTTACAGCTGATACAAATCCGAAAATAAATCTGTACAGTTTCTACTTCCTGATTCATGGAAGCAAACATGTTTACATCCTGTGCGTTCAAATGGGCTTATCTGCCATAGGCAGTCACGTTACATGGGGAGGGATCAGATTACAACTAGTGATTATACATAAATGAGGGGGAATTTCACAGGCTAAACTCTTTAAATACATTCACGGTGCATTTCTGTTATGTTTTCCTTCTGTCCTGTGCAAGAGTTCAGGTCCACTTTAAAAGCTGTCCCTCTTTCCTCCTCATTTGTCCCTCTTTCAGGACTTTGTCCCTCTTTCTATATAAATATATTTATTTCTCTACTAAAAATGTGTTTGGTTGACTCTAAACTTTATTCCCATCCTTTAAATTGATCTATTACTAATTATAAAATGTTAATATGAAGCAAAATGCACCAGGATAGAAAGGACCAGTGTGGTTTGAAACAACATATTTTTCTTATGAAATCTTTATGGTATACGTGACTAGGGGAGTGCTGGGGGCATGATCAGGGGTGTGGCAGGGGCGTGGCTTAAGTGTCCCTCTTTCTCAACTCAAAAATTTGGGAGGTGTGGTTTTTCTGCTACTCCCCACTTTTTTCCAAATGTGGTGATCTGACAAATATCGTTATTTCTAAAAGGTAACATTTTTCTGGCACGCGCCCTGCCGGCCCCTGTATTAATGGGCCCCATTCACTTTAAACTAAGTACCATTTTTTTGTTGTATTATGAACTTCACTTGACCCTGAGGAATCGGGTACCTACATCAAGGACGTCCTCCCCATAAATCCAGTCGCCTGAAACAAATTGTAAAATAATGGCAGGACATCTTTAAAATGTCCTCCATAGAACAAACAGCTTTGAACGTTATGGGATGCACAGAGCACATGAAAGAAACACAAACATTTACAAGGCAGTAAGGATGCGTCCCAGCGTTCCCGGAATGCTGGTTTTATCGCCAGACGGGGGGATCCCCCCGCATATATCTCCCCAGCATCGCAGCATCCGCTTTCTCCAGCATCGCTGCACTGTGAGAGGACCATACGGGAAACAGAACCGCGGCATGGAACTGGATCTGATTTACTAAACGTAGCCATATCCAAGTTTATTTCCAAATATTGTTTTAACCCTTAGATTGTCATAGACATCTATAGCGAAGCAAGGCTTTTTGGCGCTCTACTTTGCTTTGTGTAGCGCCGAAGCTTGGCGCTGTTATGGCAGTAATGCTATAGTCTGCACCGCCTGCACGGGTAATTCGGAGATACACATGGCCGGATTTAGGCCAAGGCCACATAAGCCATGGCCTAGGGCACCACAGGAGCAAGGGCACCAAAGCAGCAGGCTAAATTGGTGCAGCATTTGCTAGCCTGCAAATGCTGCAGCGCAGGGAGATCAGGCAAAACCACTGTACTCTGCTGCCAGCACACTGTGCAGTGGCCACCCTGCTCTCTGTGCACGTTGGCATTTTGGCGGGCAGCTACAGACTTGGGCAGCATTGCAAATTAGCAAGTGGAGGAAGTGGAATAGCATCTGCCAGTCACTCGCATCTCCACTCGTCTCCAACGTAGAAGCTTTGTCTTCCCCTCTGACTCGCTTGTAACATGCCGATGAGTCAAATGTGAGAGACGCGGATTAGAGGGACAGCGGAGCTACGGCTAATGGAAATGGAGGGGAAGAGTAAGCTTCTGTGCTGGAGATGAACGGAGATGTGAGTGACACTGATGGCTGCTGCGGTGTGGAGGTGAGCTGGCTACCTATACTGAAAGGGGAGGTGAGAAAGGGAGAGATTAAGGGAGTCATCTGGCTACTTATACTGGAGGGGGACGGGGTGTCATCTGGCTACCTATACTGGTGGAGGAGGGGGGGGGGTCATCTGGCTACCTATACTGGAGGGAAGGGGGGGTCATCTGGCTACCTATACTGGTGGAGGAGGGGGGGGGGTCATCTGGCTACCTATACTGGAGGGAAGGGGGGGTCATCTCGCTACCTATACTGGTGGAGGAGGGGGGGGGTCATCTGGCTACCTATACTGCAGGGAAGGGGGGGGTCATCTGGCTACCTATACTGGAGGGAAGAGGGGGGGGGGGGTCATCTCGCTACCTATACTGAAAAGGGGCGGCTGGTGACAGTGGCCTTGGGCAGTAAAGAGTACAAATCCGGCCCTGGGGATACAGGTAGTCCCCGGTTAACAAACGAGATAGGAACTGTAGGTTCGTTCTTACCCTGAATCTGTTCTTGAGTCGGAACATTGTGCCATTTCTGTCCCCTGTACCTCCTCTGTGCCTCCCTGTGCCAGCAGTGTCCCCCTCTGTGTCACCTCTGTACCTGCTTATACAAGTTTAAAAGCCATTTTTTCTTTGAATTTTTTTAAATCAATTTTCTCAAAAACTACAAGTGAAATTTTGAAACTTCTTTTTTTAACTTGTTTCCATGGAAACATAGAATCCATGCCGTTCATATCGGCGGGTCGTTCATAAGTCGGGCTTTTGTGAGTCGGGGACTACCTGTAGAGCGATTGCCGGGCCCAAAAATACTTCTCCCCCCGAGCTGCTACGACTTGGAGGGGAATAGTATTTAACACACTTGTATGTTTGCATTACCATATGCCTTGAGAAAGGCAATTGTTTCGGGGGCCCTGCGTGGCCCCCGAAACAGTGGTTTGAACCTGATGTGAAATAGTGCACAATAAAATGTGTGTTGCATCTTAACTATGACTGGTGTGCTGATGCACCGTGCTATTTGTGATTGAAAAGTGACATTGCCTTGTCACAGCATCAAGCACCCAGAACTCAATGGTGTGCCTGCTTATCTCTATACACTTAATGGGACTCCGAGCACCTCTTATGGGCATGCCTTTAAGCCAGACGATGTCCAACAAAGTCGTACTATGACCCCTCTGGAGGAGCCTCTTGCAATGGCCATGCGTGTCACTTCCTCTTCCTACTTCATTCAGTAATGCACTTCTCTAACAGAGAAGACAGGGGTGACCCGGAAATTATAACATAGCCAAGATGGCAGCCGCGATTTTTAAATTGAAATCAAATGGAAACTCTTTGGTGTAGAACAGAGATTCAGGCATCAAATGAAAGAGGAGAGCACATCAGGGATGCTCAGCAGAGCTCGAATATTCGAATAGCTCGAATATTCGAGCTCTTTTTCAGCTATTCGAGCTCGGTATTCGAGCTCGAATAGCTGCAGCTATTCGAATGGGCTATTCGAGTGAACTCGAATAGCCCACTCACTATTCGCGCTATTCGAGCAAACAGCGCTATTCGAGCTCGAATACCGAGCTCGAATAGCGTCATAGCCCAGATTGATGTCCTTAGAGCCAATCAGAGGACTCCCAGGCCCTCTGATGGCAGCCAATCACAGAGGGGGACCCTGGCCAGCCCCTACCCTATAAATAGCGGCCGCCATGTTAGGTTTTTCCGTCCTTGCTTGACTTGTACAGAGAGAGATCTGCTCCTTTGTGCTTTGGCTTAGCAAGTGCTCTATTGTGGTCAATCACCTAGCGTTTTTGCTCACATACACCTGCTATACACACCTATATTGTTGTTAGCTAGATAGAGATTGTATTTTAGTTAGTAGCTTGTGTGTTACATAGAGACAGCTGCTGCTGCAGGCAAGCTTAGAGCTTTCGGCCTCAGGGCCTTGCCTGTGTGGACAGCTGTCCTCCTGTCCTCTGTTAGTTTATTTCTCATCTATACCAGTGTTTGTGCTGTGTATTCTACCCTGTCTTGTCCTTTACTACTGAGTGATTATTGTATTTTGTAGTTATACTGTACTAGGGACACTCACTGTCACTGTTCATAGCTCCTGCGTGTGTGTGTGCGTGCACTGTCTGTAGTGTACACAGTACACACTCTATTCCCTTCTACTGAATCATCTGATTACTACTGATTATTGTATTTTCTAGTTGTACTTACTGTACTAGGGACACTCAGTCACTGTTCATAGGCTAGCTCCTGCGTGTGTGTGTGTGTGCACTGTCTGTAGTGTACACACACTCTATTTCCTTCTACTGAATCTGATTACTACTGATTATTGTATTTTCTAGTTGTACTAGTGTACTAGGGGACACACTCACTGTTCACTGTTCACACTTACTGATTACTGATTATTGTATTTTGTATTGGTACTGTACTAGTAATCACTTAGCGATCTAATCACTTAGTGATTAGTGCACCTCACCCACCAACCCACTCCATTAAAGTACCCCATTTTTTCACCCACCCTTTTAAAAAACTTTTTTGTTTACGCCAAAAACATCTAAGATGTCTGGAAGTGGCAGCCAGCGCAGTTTGGGCAAGGGGAAGGGCAGCAAGGGAATCAGGAGGAGAGGGAGCAGCATTGTGGCAAGCCACGCCACCATGCACAGTTCCGCAGCAGCAGCAGCTGCGTCAGTGGCTAACATTCCGCCTATAGCCACTGGCCGTGGACGCCTTGGGCGCCCAGCAGGAGCATCTGCAACTCACGCTGCAGAGACACAGCAGCAGCATGTAGTACCTGCTCCTATTTTCCTCCAGCCGGGTCGGAAACGTCCCTTTGAGGAAAAGGATGCAGCCACTGTGATGCAACTGATGACGGAGGATGAGCAGCCCGCCATCAGGTCTGCATCCGAGGCCTCCACCCTCACCACCACCACTACCCCTGTTCGCAGCAGCCACCCAGCAGGGCCTGGGGAGGAGGCCAGTTCACCATCAGTTGGCGACCTGTCATTCAGCAGTCTTTTGACCCCAGGCATCATGAGTGAATTGTCTGCTGTTGTTGGCGATTTTGAGGAGGAGATGCTGATGGGCACTTTGGGGGAGGAGGGATTGGACAGCAAGACTGTGGCGACAGTCAAGCAGCCCATCCATGCATCAGGAGAGGAGTTTGGGGTGTCATCATCCCAGCAGGACATGTTTCAGGAGGGGGAGGATGATGATGATGATGACAGGGTGACAGACAAAGACTGGGTGCCACCAGCTCCTGGGGATGTCATCATCAGCAGCTCTGAGGAGGAGGAGGAGGATGCGCTTGTGGGCCTTGCAAGGAGGCGCATCATTGCAAGCATTGGCAGCAGTAGGCAGGTCCCACAGCCTGCTGGTGTCTCAGGCTCAGCAGCAGCAGCAGCATCTGCCAGTACCACCACCAGCCGCACCCAAGCCCCCCCCCCCCCCCCCCCCCCCCAACCACCACAGGGAGACAGGCAGCAGCGGCTCCAGTCCGTAGGAGGTTTTTCACGTCACCAATCTGGCAATTTTTCACCATGCCCACAGTTCACAGCAAGTACGCCACTTGCAACCACTGTCAGCGGAAGTTGAGCAGAGGTGCAGACCCCTTAACAGAGCCGGATTAAGGCTAAATGGGGCCCTAAGCAAAGTAACTGATTTACCATCATGTCGTAATAGAATCAGAAAATGCAGCTGCACAGCAACATGCCGCACACACCGGGGCAGCCGAGCTACTGGATGCTATGGGCAACAGCCCGCTTTCCTCTGTGGGTGCACAATGCAGGGAATAGCAGCGGCAAAATGCAGAATGAGAGATGAATGGCTGGGACATTTGCACTCAGGGGCTGGGGCACCCCTGTGAAGAGGGCGCCAGAAATCACAGCAGCAGCACTTTCCCCCTGCATCTCCAGCCTGGCAATAGCAGAAAGCTCTGGACACCGCCAAACCGAAAGCCGTTCCCCAGACAGAATTACATAACCACCCCCACCACCGAACAACCGATTTCCTCCCAAACTAGACAGCTACCATGCAGCCTCCATCCCAGGGAATACGATAGTCCAGCAGAGAAGGCAGCCACAGCGGGGGAGAATGACAGCACCAGATGACTCACATTCACCTATTGCGATCAAAGCAATAGAGGTCCCGTCATCCGGAGCCCATCTGTCTCCTCTAGAGTGCTGCTGCTCTGTTACTACTACTATTACTACTTCCTACTTCCTGTCTGATCTGAGAATCAGGAAGTTCAGAGCGAGCGGCTGCACTGTAGAAGAGACAGATGGGTTTCAGATGACGGGATCTCTATTGCTTGGATCATGGATAGGTGAGTGAGTGTTTGCCATCTGCTGCTATCATTCTTGCTGCAGCTGTGGATCTCTGTGGGAAGGGAGGGAGGAGTGGGCAGCGGCAGAGTGCACAGTAGCAGGAGGGGGACCTAGGAGGAGAGCCTGGCTCTGAAGACAATCAGCAGTGCACGGCATCATTTGACAAGACAAGACAAGACAAATAACATTTATATCGCGCTTTTCTCCTGGCAGACTCAAAGCGCCAGAGCTGCAGCCACTAGGACGCACCCTATAGGCAGTAGCAGTGTTAGAGAGACTTGCCTAAGGTCTCCTACTGAATAGGTGCTGGCTTAGTGAACAGGCAGAGCCGAGATTCGAACCCTGGTCTCCTGTGTCAGAGGCAGAGCCCTTAAAGGGACTCTGAGCAGTGCCTGTGGGTATGCCTTTAAGCATACCCACAACTAATTAATTACATCCTCACACCTACCAGCATGTTTGTAATTATATCCCCCAGGGTTCCTTATATTTCATTGCATTGTGCTGAATCGAGCTGCTGACTTTGTAGAAAAGTCGTCCAGTGTGATACAATGTAACTATGGAAAGATGCATATCATTTTGAAGCTCTCTTTTTCCTCTTTCCAATGATAGATAAACTGCCACCCTACGCCTTTTAGTTTTCGCTATTTTCATGATCGAAATTGCCGTAGCCGTGATTTCGATCGCGAAAATAGCGAAAACTAAAAGGCATAGGGCGGCGGTTTATATATCATTGGAAAGAGGAGAAAGAGAGCTTTAAAATGATATGGATCTTTCCATAGTTACTGCACTGCTCAGAGTCCCTTTAACCATTATACCATCCAGCCACCGCTGACAGGATGGCGAGGGCTGGTTTATGTGCTGATGGGGCCCCTTTGACTTTGAATGGGGCCCCAAGCGATTGCTTTTGTTGCCTGGTCGGTAATCCGGCCCTGCCCCTTAAAGTTCAGCACCAGCTCTCTTATTAACCATCTTGCTGCTAAACATTACCACCAGCATGAGGAGTTCAAGAGGCTGAAGGCATCTGGTGCTGGCAGTGGCACCACACCCAGCACTGCACAGCCTTCAGCAGCAGCAGCAGCAACAGCAGCCACCCGCCCTCCTGCTCCTCCAGCACCACCAGCAGGAGTGCGAAAACGCACTGCTCCTCCCCCCTCTGCATCTCCTGCCGCCGACACTGAGGCCTGTTCTGGCAGCCAGTCCTCAGTGGCCTCCTCTGCTGTCTCCGCTGATTCCCGTGCTAGCAAAAGGCGACGCCAGAGCCTTTTGAGCGAGTCCTTCCAGGGGGTGGTTAGGGCTCTGCCTCCCAGCAGCCGTCGCGTGCGGCAGCTGAACGGCTTGCTGGCACGGGCCATGTGCTCCCAACTCCTGCCGTACACGCTCGTGCAGGAGGGGAGCGACATGCGTGTGCGCTGCTTGCTTGTGCAGCCCCAGACTGGCAGCTCCCCAGCAGACACTTCTTCGCCCGCCAGGTCATGCCTGCACTGCACCGCTTTGTGATGGCCAATGTGAAGCGAGGGCTGGAGCATGCGGTTGGTGAAAGGGTCCACGTCACCATGGACTTCTGGAGCAGCCGCTTCGGGACAGGCCGCTACCTGTCCTTCACTGTCCACTGGGTCAGCTTGGTGGAAGGGGGTGAGGATGGGAGAGCAGCAGCGGGCACAGCAGCAGCAGCAACACAGTGGGTGGTGCCACCCCGCAGGGTCAGGGGAACTGCAGCAGGTTCCTCCGATCCTCTGCCATCCTCCGGCACACCTGGCCAAACCCCCCGCCTCAGCAGCAGCGTGAAGCCACGCCACTGCCAAGCGCTGCTGCAGTTGGTCAGCCTTGGGAAGACCAAACTGACGGCAACCCATGTGTTGGCCAAACTCCAGGAGCAGGAGAGGATTTGGCTGACCCCCAGAGGCCTCAGAGTTGGAGAGATGGTGGCCGACAATGGGGCCAATCTGGTTGCCGCAATCGACAGGGGAAACCTGACCCACATCCCCTGTCTTGCCCACATGCTGAACCTGGTGGTGCAGAAGTTCTTGCGCACCTACCAGGGGATGGGCGAACTGCTGGAAACGGCAAGGAATGTTGTGCGTCACTTCCGGCGCTCGCCTGCAGCCTCTGCGAGCCTGGAAGAAGTGCAAAAGGAGCTGGAGCTGCCACGCCATCGGCTGATCCTTGACGTTCCAACTCGCTGGAACTCCACCCTGGCGATGTTGGAGCGTCTGGTTGAACAGAAGCACGCTGTCAACCAGTACCTTGCCCTGGCCACTGTGTCCGCCGCTCAGAAAAGGGACAAGACTAGCAACATCCCGTCCATCGTCCCCGATGACGACTGGGGGCACATGCAGCAGGTGTGCTTAGTGCTGGCTCCCTTTCTGCAGGCCACCAACATGGTGAGCAGGGACCATGCTATGGTGTGCGAGTGGGTGCCCCTGGTTTGTCTGCTGAACAGGGCCCTCAATGCTTTGCTGGAACAGGGAGCGGCAGCCTTGGCCCAGCAGGAGCAGCATGCAGCTGCACAGTCCACCTCTGAGGGGGAGGAGGTGGAGGACTTGGTGGAGGTCACTGACCTTGCTGCTGATGAGGGGGATCAGCACAGTGCAGCTGAGTTGGTGCGGGGGTGGAGAGAGGATGAGGTGGCAGAGGAGGAGGATGAGGACAGCACTGCCGTCGATGTGCCAGCACACGTGGCCCGCCTCTTCCCAATGGCAGCGCACATGGTGACGTGCCTGCGCAGGGACCCCAGGGTGATCCAGATGAAGCAGAGGGAGGACATCTGGATCAGCATGATGTTGGACCCGCGCCTCAAGGGGAAGTTGAGCCAGTTCCTGCCTCCTGCAGGAGGAGACCCAGCGCAACAAATAAGGAGCTTGCAGCAGGCCCTTGTTGAGCGCTTGGAGGAAGCCTTCCCCCAGCCTTCCACCCCCACTGTCCAGCCAGCACAGAGGCAGCAGCAGGTGCCTGCATCCAGCAGCAAGCGCCCCACAGACCTGCTGTCTCTCAGCAACGAGCTCTACAGGACTGTAGAGGCTCCAGCAGTGACTAGAGAGGAGGTGCATGCAGCAGCATCCTCCTCCGGTCACAGCCAGCGCCTGACCCGCATGGTGGCTGACTACATGGGGTCCTACAGCAGGCTTGACAGCGATGCTGCCCCTGTTGATCCCATGGAGTATTGGGTCAAGCGCCTGGAGATCTGGAGCGAGCTGGCGCAGTACGCCCTGGAAGTGCTGTCCTGTCCCCCTTCCAGCGTGCTGTCCGAGCGCTGCTTCAGTGCAGCTGGTGGCGTGGTCACCGAGAAACGCTCACGTCTGTCTCACAAGTCTGTGGACAGACTGACGTTTCTCAAGATGAACCAGGCGTGGGTGGAAGGCGAGTTCCTGGCCCCTGTTGTCGGCGAGAGGGGGACATGAACTGGCTGCCGGAACCATCGTTAATATGCCTTACCACCCTTTACCACCTCCTGGCTCCTGCTCACTAAGCCAGCCTGGTTCAGTTTGACTATTACGTCGCCTGTAGCCACACATTTTACACCTACAGTGGGCTGCTGTGTACTGCCCTTGTGCTGTCTGTCTGTGTTTCCCACTGCCAGGGTACACAGATTTACCTTCTGCTGCCACTCTGCCACCAGCTATTACGTCCAACAATAGCTATCTGTTTAATTTGCCTTAAAAAAAATAAAAATAAACCAATAATAAAAAAAAAGGTTTAATTTTTCTGAGGTGCCCGAGTTGAAAACTGTGTTGTCCCAGTTGTGTATTGGACACGATGTGGGCTGCACGACCGCTGTCTGGGACCTCCTGTTGTGTTTATTTACAGCACTGGTATCACCGCTAGGTACCAGGGCTATTATGTCACGCTGCCTACCTGCTGCCACACTCACACTACTCCTCCATTCCTCCTGCTGCTGCTGCTGTCGGTCTGTATTTCCCACTGCCAGGGTACACAGATTTACATTCTGCTGCCACTCTGCCACCAGCTATTACGTCCAACAATAGCTATCTGTTTAATTTGCCTTAAAAAAAAAAAAAAAAAAACGATAAAAAAAAAAAAAAGGTTTAATTTTTCTGAGGTGCCCGGGTTGAAAACTCTGTTGTCCCAGTTGTGTATTGGACACGATGTGGGCTGCACGACCGCTGTCTGGGACCTCCTGTTGTGTATTTATGGGCTGGTGCCACTGCTAGGTACCACAGCCTATTATGTCTCGCTGCCTGCCTCATTGACTGCCTGCTGCCACACAATCATCCTCCTCCTGCTGCTGCTGAATTTACCTCCTGCTGTCTGTGTGTTTCCACTGCCAGGGAGCACATACAATGGCGCTTCCACCATGCGTCACCAGCTATTTATTACGCTCAAAAATAGCTGCATTTCTTTAAATATATATATATATATATATATATACTTTTTAATACTTTGTGATATTATTTTTAGAGGTGTCCGGGTTGAAAACTGTGTTGTCCCAGTTGTGTATTGGACACGATGTGGGCTTCACGACCGCTGTCTGGAACCTCCTGTTGCGTATTTATGGGCTGGTGCCACCGCTAGGTACCACAGCCTATTATGTCTCGCTGCCTGCCTCATTGACTGCCTGCTGCCACACAATCATCCTCCTCCTGCTGCTACTGAATTTACCTCCTGCTGTCTGTGTGTTTCCACTGCCAGGGAGCACATACAATGGCGCTTCCACCATGCGCCACCAGCTATTTATTACGCTCAAAAATAGCTGCATTTCTTTAAAAAAAAAATATATAGATATACTTTTTAATACTTTGTGATATTATTTTTAGAGGTGTCCGGGTTGAAAACTGTGTTGTCCCAGTTGTGTATTGGACATGATGTGGGCTTCACGACCGCTGTCTGGAACCTCATGCTGTGTATTTACGGCCTGGTACCACCGCTAGGTACCACAGCCTATTATGTCTCGCTGCCTGTCTCATTGACTGCCTGCTGCCACACAATCATCCTCCTCCTGCTGCTGCTGCTGAATTTACCTCCTGCTGTCTGTGTGTTTCCACTGCCAGGGAGCACATACAATGGCGCTTCCACCATGCACCACCAGCTATTTATTACGCTCAAAAATAGCTGCATTTCTTTAAAAAAAAAAAAATATATATATATATATATATATATTATATATATATATATACTTTTTAATACTTTGTGAGATTATTTTTAGAGGTGTCCGGGTTGAAAACTGTGTTGTCCCAGTTGTGTATTGGACACGATGTGGGCTTCACGACCGCTGTCTGGAACCTCCTGTTGTGTATTTATGGGCTGGTGTCACCGCTAGGTACCACAGCCTATTATGTCTCGCTGCCTGCCTCATTGACTGCCTGCTGCCACACAATCATCCTCCTCCTGCTGCTACTGAATTTACGTCCTGCTGTCTGTGTGTTTCCACTGCCAGGGAGCACATACAATGGCGCTTCCACCATGCGCCACCAGCTATTTATTACGCTCAAAAATAGCTGCATTTCTTTAAAAAAATATATATATATACTTTTTAATACTTTGTGATATTATTTTTAGAGGTGTCCGGGTTGAAAACTGTGTTGTCCCAGTTGTGTATTGGACACGATGTGGGCTTCACGACCGCTGTCTGGAACCTCATGCTGTGTATTTACGGCCTGGTACCACCGCTAGGTACCACAGCCTATTATGTCTCGCTGCCTGCCTCATTGACTGCCTGCTGCCACACAATCATCCTCCTCGAGCTGCTGCTGCACGATGTGGGCTTCACCACCGCTAGGTACCACAGCCTATTATGTCTTGCTGCCTGCCTCATTGACTGCCTGCTGCCACACAGTCATCCTGCTGCTGCTGCTGAATTTACCTCCTGCTGTCTGTGTGTTTCCACTGCCAGGGAGCACATACAATGGCGCTTCCACCATGCACCACCAGCTATTTATTACGCTCAAAAATAGCTGCATTTCTTTTAAAAAAAATATATATATACTTTTTAATACTTTGTGATATTATTTTTAGAGGTGTCCGGGTTCAAAACTGTGTTGTCCCAGTTGTGTATTGGACATGATGTGGGCTTCACGACCGCTGTCTGGAACCTCATGCTGTGTATTTACGGCCTGGTACCACCGCTAGGTACCACAGCCTATTATGTCTCGCTGCCTGCCTCATTGACTGCCTGCTGCCACACAATCATCCTCCTCCTGCTGCTGCTGCTGAATTTACCTCCTGCTGTCTGTGTGTTTCCACTGCCAGGGAGCACATACAATGGCGCTTCCACCATGCGCCACCAGCTATTTATTACGCTCAAAAATAGCTGCATTTCTTTTAAAAAAAATATATATATATATACTTTTTAATACTTTGTGATATTATTTTTAGAGGTGTCCGGGTTGAAAACTGTGTTGTCCCAGTTGTGTATTGGACATGATGTGGGCTTCACGACCGCTGTCTAGAACCTCATGCTGTGCATTTACGGCCTGGTACCACCGCTAGGTACCACAGCCTATTATGTCTCGCTGCCTGCCTCATTGACTGCCTGCTGCCACACAATCATCCTCCTCCTGCTGCTGCTGCTGAATTTACCTCCTGCTGTCTGTGTGTTTCCACTGCCAGGGAGCACATACAATGGCGCTTCCATCATGCGCCACCAGCTATTTATTACGCTCAAAAATAGCTGCATTTCTTTTAAAAAAATATATAAATATCTATATACTTTTTAATACTTTGTGATATTATTTTTAGAGGTGTCCGGGTTGAAAACTGTGTTGTCCCAGTTGTGTATTGGACACGATGTGGGCTTCACGACCGCTGTCTGGAACCTCATGCTGTGTATTTACGGCCTGGTACCACCGCTAGGTACCACAGCCTATTATGTCTCGCTGCCTGCCTCATTGACTGCCTGCTGCCACACAATCATCCTCCTCGAGCTGCTGCTGCACGATGTGGGCTTCATACAATGGCGCTTCCACCATGCACCACCAGCTATTTATTACGCTCAAAATAGCTGCATTTCTTTAAAAAAAAAAAAAAATATATATATATATATATACTTTTTAATACTTTGTGAGATTATTTTTAGAGGTGTCCGGGTTGAAAACTGTGTTGTCCCAGTTGTGTATTGGACACGATGTGGGCTTCACGACCGCTGTCTGGAACCTCCTGTTGCGTATTTATGGGCTGGTGCCACCGCTAGGTACCACAGCCTATTATGTCTCGCTGCCTGCCTCATTGACTGCCTGCTGCCACACAATCATCCTCCTCCTGCTGCTACTGAATTTACCTCCTGCTGTCTGTGTGTTTCCACTGCCAGGGAGCACATACAATGGCGCTTCCACCATGCGCCACCAGATATTTATTACGCTCAAAAATAGCTGCATTTCTTTTAAAAAAAATATATATATACTTTTTAATACTTTGTGATATTATTTTTAGAGGTGTCCGGGTTCAAAACTGTGTTGTCCCAGTTGTGTATTGGACATGATGTGGGCTTCACGACCGCTGTCTGGAACCTCATGCTGTGTATTTACGGCCTGGTACCACCGCTAGGTACCACAGCCTATTATGTCTCGCTGCCTGCCTCATTGACTGCCTGCTGCCACACAATCATCCTCCTCCTGCTGCTGCTGAATTTACCTCCTGCTGTCTGTGTGTTTCCACTGCCAGGGAGCACATACAATGGCGCTTCCACCATGCGCCACCAGCTATTTATTACGCTCAAAGATAGCTGCATTTCTTTAAAAAAATATATAGAAGAGAAAGAAGTGAAGAAGAAGAAGACGATATAGAAGAAGAAGAGGATATAGAAAAAGAAGAAGAAGAAGAAGGAGAAGAAGAAGAAGATATAGAAAAATAAGGAGAAGAAGAAGAAGAAGATATAGAAAAAAAAGAAGAAGATATAGAAAAAGAAGAAGAAGAAGAAGAAATAGAAAAATAATAATGAGAAGAAGATATAGAAAACGAAGAAGAAGAAGAAGAAGAAGAAATAGAAAAATAATAATAAGAAGAAGATATAGAAAAAGAAGAAGAAGAAGAAGATATAGAAAAAGAAGATATAGAAGAAGAAGATATAGAAGAAGAAGATGAAGAAAAAGAAGATATAAAAGAAGAAGATGAAGAAGAAGAAGATGAAGAAGAAGAAGATGAAGAAGAAGAAGATGAAGAAGAAGAAGAAGAAGAAGAAGAAGATATAGAAGAAGAAGAAGAAGATATAGAAGAAGAAGAAGAAGAAGAAGAAGATATAGAAGAAGAAGAAGAAGAAGATATAGAAGAAGAAGAAGATATAGAAGAAGAAGAAGATATAGAAGAAGAAGAAGAAGAAAAAGAAGAAGAAGATATAGAAGATAAAGAAGAAGAAGAAGTATATACAGTACTGAACAGAATTTTGGACACAACTTCTCTTTCCACCTTTTTTTTTTTTTTAAAGGAACATCCCCACATAATCACTTGCTGTTGTTACTTGGAAAAAAAAGATCATTCACCCCCAAAACAAGTGTTGGAAGCTATTTAAGGCCAATTCGAATAGCCAGCTCGAATAATGAGCTCGAATACCGACTCGAATAGTGAGCTCGAATTCTGAGGTCGAATCGAATAGTAAAAAATATTCGACTTGAATATTCGACCGAACTCGAATAATTTAGTATTCGAATTCGACCAAACTCGAATAATAAAAAGGGGTATCCGAGCATCACTGGAGCACATGCTACAGAATGGTATGCATCTTTAAGTACTTTGCAGTACTGGTTGGAGTCTTAAAGGCATGCCCATGAGAGCTGCTCGGAGTCCCTTTAAATTTGCAGCAGGGTGAGCCGCAGGGTGAGCCGCCATTCAGCTTATGACACGTTCTGTTGCTATGCGCGGGGACAGAGGGATGACAGAGCGGCGTGTGCGTGACATCATGCAGCGGACGGGGGAGAGGCACAAACAATGCTATTGGCTGTGGCAATTGGGGGTAGGCGGCCACTGTCTATCGGCTCAAGCAGTCGTTATGGGACAGACGTATGTACGGGTCTTTAGCAAATCAGAATATTAACATACAATGTAAGAACATGAAGCCTGCAGACTACCTTTAGAGTGATTCAGCCTCCACCACGCGTGCATTTGGCTGCATCCTTCATCCATCCTGGTGGTCTCTCTTCATCACTTTATTTATTTTCACAGAACTACATTGCGCCTTATAATCAAGGCAGAGCAGAGCTGTGTTATGCACCCCTGTTTTTATTTTTTGTATATTTAATGTAAGGAAGGAGATATTTATTTTGCTGGAACCTAAAATGTGCGTTACATATGTCCGCTCAGAGCACAGAGTGCCACAGAGGGATAAGAGTTATATGACTCAACAATCAACGTGGGAAAACGTAATTCTGACTGCACCTTGGAGGACATACAGATTTTTCTTCAGTAAACCGATGCAAGTAGCAGACTTAAGCCCTGGTGCACTAACACATTACACAGCACTGTACAACAGATACCCTGTTTCCAAGAAATTAAGACATCCCCCGAAAGTAACCCCCGATCCAAGTAACAGGCTGTTTCCTGTAGCGTGGATCGGGGGGTTGGCCTTAGAGCTGCGCAGCCACACTCGCGGCTATGAGGACTGCGCAGCCGCGGCCAGCTCCGGCGGCCATCTTTGTGAAGGCTGGAGAGGTCGGGGGACGTTTGGGGGGATATTGAGCGGCGGGGACCCGGCAGAATGGCACGGAGGGCGCGGACGGCGTCCTCCGTGCCTTACAAACTGACATAGGTATCTAACTTTTTTTTATTTATTTTTTTTAGAAAACAAGCTGTAATGATCGCTGCTGCAGCAGGTGTTGCTGGAAGTACTAGTGCTGCAGCTCAGGCAGTTCTGATGTCTTTCCATGCAAGCTGCATAGCTTTGTCTGTCTTTCCCTACTGTCAGCTTGTGACTGATTATCATTCACCTGTGTGGGAATCTGCATGTCTGCTCCCATTGGATGACCTCAGTATAAAGATCTGCTTCCTGCAGGGTTTCCTTGGGTTTTCATAGCTTCAGCTTAAGCCTGCCTTGCTGTCGCTTTAGCCCCCGATCGTGTTTCTTGTTATAAAGATACTTTGCTGGTCTTTGCATCATATATTGGTTCATTGCCAATATATATGCATACCAGCACGTTTATTATTTTCCTTGTATTTGTGTTACGTTGATACATCAGTGTCGCTGATGTATACGTACACGAACTGTTTATATCCTGTGTGCAGTTAGTCAGCTTTCCAGCACGTTTTGGTAGGTTGCGCGTACCGTGACCACCCGTGCTGAGGTAGTTACCCTGCTCCTGGTTCTGTTTGTGGATTGCGTTCATCTCTGCGAAGAGATAACGAATTCTTCTGAATCCTGTTCTGTTACTGTTTGTGGATTGCGTTCATCTCTGCGAAGAGATAACGAATCCTTCTGAGTCCTGTTCTGTTGCCGTTTGTGGATTGCGTTCATCTCTGCGAAGAGATAGCGAATCCTTCTGAGTCCTGTTCCCTGTGTTACTCCATTCCTAGTCAGCGTTCCTGCTTATGTCATATATCGGTTCATTGCCGATATATACATATGTTAGTCAGACGTTACAAATAGTTTCATTGATAGCTGTAATTGTAATACGCTAGGAAAACATGCTTATTGTATATTTATCTGTGTTACGTTCATCTATCTTAATCCTGCTATTTTCTGACTATCCTGTCCTGTCTTTGTGAGGCACGCCATCGCCGCATCGCATTGGCTGCCTCATTCCAGTCTGTCTGGTTTTGGACGCTTGCTGTCGCTAAGTAGCCGCTAGCTAGCAAGCGTTCATTCTGTCTACCTGTCCTGATCTCCTCAGTTCTGGTTTGTGCGCTCAGCGCTACTTTGCGCTTAGACGTTATAACGAAAGCATTGTTTGTGGCTGTCAGATCTGCACCGGCTCTGTGCGCCACAATCTCCTATTGGAGTCAGTCCTCCCCTCCACTATACTAGGGATAGCCTGTTTCCTGGTGCTAGTGTGTGTACCTCCTCCACGCCAGCTCATGCGTTGCATGCTGACTGTGGAGAATACACCACCAAGCCTTACATTATGAAAACCCCATTACCAATCCCCATTGTGGGGGGGATTCCCAGAAAGTATGACACTGTTAATTATGGTTCCTGTTCCTTTAAGAAATTTGAAGAACTTAGCTCTGAAACAGAAAATGAGTTTTTCTCTGAATGTGCCAGGTTCCTGACCAATCCTGATCTCCAAGCGACTCCTGTTTCAACCTGGGCACTCCAACTAAGTTATATTTTTTTTAAAGGGGAATTATTCCAGTGGGCATTTGATGTTCTCAATCATTCCGATTTGAAAGAGAGACCGCTGGAATTTCTAGCGTTTGTGATCCATAACTGGTTGCGCATAGATCCATTGCCTTTTCCTCTTAATGAACTCCTGGCAGCAGGCCAATCAGCTGCTCCTTCAATTGCTTGCAAGAATGAGCAGCAAGCAGAAAGTGTTACTGATAATTTTCCTGCAGCTTTGAATAAATCACCAAAAACAGCAAGGTCAAAGGCAAAACGCAAACGTTCTAAGAAACGTGTCCAATCTGCAGAATCGTTATCCTTAGCGACTGAGACCTATAATGAGATTCTGCCATTAACAGATAATGAAATGCAATTGTCTTTCAGGGGAGTTAAATGGACTTATGAAACTACTAATGAACTTTCCTCCCTGGCTAGGGAAAATAAAGATTTTTGTTTAAAAGAATTATCTGAGTATGATTATGATGAGATATTACAGAGTATTGAACAAATCAACTTATTTGTGAACCAAGGGAAGTTTGCATACACTACAGTTCAACACTTGCTACAGGTATTGGAGATTCTTAAGAATAAGGAATCTGCCAATCACCTGCTAATTAACCCTATACATGTGCCTGCCACAATCATATCTGCAGACTGTGATCAGCCTAAATGTTTCGCTGTTAAGTATGCATGGGATCCTCCATTCGAGAGGGGAGAGATGGAAGCCCTGGTCTGTGAATGGAAGAATGATTCAAGTTCATTTTGTCAATTTTACAGTGCAAAAAGTGAAATGGTATTGAACGCATGCATTAAGTCAGCCTATAACCTAATAGAGGCTGGTGTGTGTAGGTATGACTGTGTGGCTCCTTTGATTGATGTGTGGGAACTGATTTTGGATGATTTTTATGTGACTCCGAATTCGCAAATTTGGCGTTCTGACCCGCCTGCTTCAGCACCTTTGGCTGATTCAGCAGGTGATTCGGAGCTCTTTTTGTGTGCCAGAATGCCCAAGTGTGTCTAAGGTGTTAGCGTGCTCTGATGCTTCCTTAGTGGGAACACGTTCTGATATTGCCAGTCTGCCTGCATGCCCAGAGATGGTTCTGGTCCCTGAAAGCCCTGATATTGATGTTTGTCCTTGTGGCCCTGACTCGGGAATTGCCCTAGGTTCCATAGGGGTTCTTGATGGTTCTCCATGTGAGCCTAAGGGGCATTCTGACCTATGGGGATCTCTTTGGAGCTTCAAGGTGTTCTGGGAGGTCTCTGAGAAAACTTGTCCTGGTGCCTTGGACTGGTTCAACAGTGGGTTTTGTGTTGGTAAAGACAGTACCGGTGGGCATTACAAAGGCTTTGGCGTTTCTGAACGGTTCCTGGAAGGCGGTGGGTATCGCTCAGGGAGTTTCGGAGGGCTTTCTTCTGGAAATCATGGTTCTGATGGGTGTCACACTGGGGCTTGTAGTACTGATGGGCATAGTTCTGTAGGTTCTGGTTCTGATGGGTCCAGTCTTGTGGGGACTGATTCTGGAATTCGGTCTTGCCGGGCTGTCCCGGTCATCATGAATTATCAGTCAGACTGTTTTGTTGGGAATTTCAGTTTTGAAAAGCGTCTGGAATCCGCTTTTAAGGGCGGGGGTACTGTAATGATCGCTGCTGCAGCAGGTGTTGCTGGAAGTAGTAGTGCTGCAGCTCAGGCAGTTCTGATGTCTTTCCATGCAAGCTGCATAGCTTTGTCTGTCTTTCCCTGCTGTCAGCTTGTGACTGATTATCATTCACCTGTGTGGGAATCTGCATGTCTGCTCCCATTGGATGACCTCAGTATAAAGATCTGCTTCCTGCAGGGTTTCCTTGGGTTTTCATAGCTTCAGCTTAAGCCTGCCTTGCTGTCGCTTTAGCCCCCGATCGTGTTTCTTGTTATAAAGATACTTTGCTGGTCTTTGCATCATATATTGGTTCATTGCCAATATATATGCATACCAGCACGTTTATTATTTTCCTTGTATTTGTGTTACGTTGATACATCAGTGTCGCTGATGTATACGTACACGAACTGTTTATATCCTGTGTGCAGTTAGTCAGCTTTCCAGCACGTTTTGGTAGGTTGCGCGTACCGTGACCACCCGTGCTGAGGTAGTTACCCTGCTCCTGGTTCTGTTTGTGGATTGCGTTCATCTCTGCGAAGAGATAACGAATCCTTCTGAATCCTGTTCTGTTACTGTTTGTGGATTGCGTTCATCTCTGCGAAGAGATAACGAATCCTTCTGAGTCCTGTTCTGTTACTGTTTGTGGATTGCGTTCATCTCTGCGAAGAGATAACGAATCCTTCTGAGTCCTGTTCTGTTGCCGTTTGTGGATTGCGTTCATCTCTGCGAAGAGATAGCGAATCCTTCTGAGTCCTGTTCCCTGTGTTACTCCATTCCTAGTCAGCGTTCCTGCTTATGTCATATATCGGTTCATTGCCGATATATACATATGTTAGTCAGACGTTACAAATAGTTTCATTGATAGCTGTAATTGTAATACGCTAGGAAAACATACTTATTGTATATTTATCTGTGTTACGTTCATCTATCTTAATCCTGCTATTTTCTGACTATCCTGTCCTGTCTTTGTGAGGCACGCCATCGCCGCATCGCATTGGCTGCCTCATTCCAGTCTGTCTGGTTTTGGACGCTTGCTGTCGCTAAGTAGCCGCTAGCTAGCAAGCGTTCATTCTGTCTACCTGTCCTGATCTCCTCAGTTCTGGTTTATGCGCTCAGCGCTACTTTGCGCTGAGACGTTATAACGAAAGCATTGTTTGTGGCTGTCAGATCTGCACCGGCTCTGTGCGCCACAATCTCCTATTGGAGTCAGTCCTCCCCTCCACTATACTAGGGATAGCCTGTTTCCTTGTGCTAGTGTGTGTACCTTCTCCACGCCAGCTCATGCGTTGCATGCTGACTGTGGAGAATACACCACCAAGCCTAACACAAGCCTTGTAAGTCCTTTAAAGAGACACTGAAGTGTATTTTTTTACCTTATTTTATTATTCAGCCAGCTTCAGCAGTAAATTCCAAGTGGATTTGCCGCATTCCCGTGGCAAAACAAGTTATTAATGCCTAAGAAATAGTCCAGCAAAGTTCCAGGGCTCGTAGATCTTCCTTCCTTGTAGAGGCAGAGCTGTGCACAGCAATGCATACAATGAGAAGATAAAGAACATAACAAACGCTACACCCATACATTTTTTAATAAATAAACTGTAATGATCCGCTCAGCTGGCTGCACAGGCAGACAGCTGTTTGACCATTCCTTGTGTCTGAGGGATGCAGGTCTCTGGATAAGAGACCTGGCTTTGTCTTGCTTCCAGACCTGCTCTGCTGCTGAGGAATTTGCATACATTGGTTATGCAAATCATCTAGCTGCAGGCAGTATAAAGGTTGGGATCACCCACAATCCTTTGCTGGTCATAACGGTTTGTTAAATCACCCCTGGAGTGTCAGCCTTTCCTGTTGGATTGTTGTAGTTAGCTTAGAGTAATTCTGGGAACTGCACTAGGCAGCCTCTCAAGTGCAGTTAGCCTGCTTATCCGTTTTGTCTGTATTGTCTCTCTGTTGCGATTGTCCTGTTGCCAACGGTGGTCGTCAGGAAATCGTTCTGTCTGTCTTGGAGTATAGCTGGAGCAGCGGTCGCTACCAGCTATCTCCTCTGTTTGTCTTACTTGGATTGCACTCGCTCTGGCGGTAAGGGCAGTGGATCCTGCTAGCTCTGTTACTTTACCTGGATTGCACTCGCTCTGGCGGAAAGAGCAGTGGATATTTCCTATCCTACTTCCCGTCCGTCTGTCTGTCTTGTCTGATACGAACGCTTGCTGTAGGCTCGGTGAGGTAACCGTTAAGCAAGCGCTCGCGTCCTCTGTTTCGTGTTTGTGTGGCGGGGGTTAGTTAGGCGTGCTTGTCTTTGTTGTGCTTAACACGCAGAGACCGCGCTGTAAACGCGTTCGCTGTTGCCAATGAGTGCGGTGTTCGCGCTTAGTTAGCGTTTGTTATGTTCTTTATCTTCTCATTGTATGCATTGCTGTGCCTTTGCTACTCTCGTGCCCTGTCTTGCTTAAGCCTTGTGTCACCTCTGGCAATCGCCTCTCTCGCGATTGCGTTCCTACTTTGTTTCTGCTGTTGTGTGTGCAGCGTCACGGGTTGGCGACTAGATTGGTGCACATACATACATTCTGTCCCTGTCTCATTCTCATTCGCAATCGCTTCTATTGCGATTGCGTTCTCACTTGGTTTCCTCTGTTGTGTGTCCACTGTCACAGGTTGGCAGCTAGATTGGTGGACATACATACATTCCTCATCTGTGCTTATTCGGTCTTGTGTCGCTGTTAGCAATCGCCATCTCTTGCGATTGCCTTCTCACCTGATCTTCATGGTTGTGTGTTCATCGTCGTAGGGTGGCGACTAGATTGGTGGACACACATACCCTCTGTCACTTTGCTCTCTCTCTTTCAGGGCTATCTTACCTTGCGTTTCTTCCCTTCGTACAATTCCTGTCTGGCGTCTGTGGCAGGGCAGAGCATCTGTTCCTCTGCACTCCACAGCTCCACCTGTCGACAGGAATTTCCCTCTACAGGTGCGTTGCACCTTTTGCTGGGTTCTCTCAAATTACACCCTTGTGGAGGATTTCCGCAGTGTCAGCGCACGTCCTGTGCGCTGACCACGTAGAGAATTCCACAATCGTTACATAAACACATTAAATTACATTTAAAAATTAGCTGTTTACTTCCCCACACCAAAAATTACCCAAATAAATGTTTTAATAAAGAAAAATTACAATAAAAAAAACCTTTTTAAATATCCATGTCAAATGAGTATATTAATATACTTTTTTAAATTATGGGCTTGTAAATAGTGATGGACGCAAATTGAAAAAATGCACCTTTATTTCCAAATAAAATATTGGTGCCAATCAATACCAGTTGCCTGGCACTGGCAGCCCTGCTGGTCTATTTCTCTGCAACAGTATCTGAATAACACCAGAAACAAGCATGCAGCTAGTCTTGTCAGATCTGACTTTAAAGTCTAAAACACCTGATCTGCTGCATGCTTGTTCAGGGGCTATGGCTAATAGTATTAGAGGCAGAGGATCAGCAGGGCTGCCAGGCAACTGGTATTGCTTAAAAGGAAATACACATGGCAGTCTCCATATACCTCTTCAGTTCCCCTTTAAGTGGTTAAAGTACCCCTACTTTTAATACTGATTTACACAGCGGGAACCATCAGCAGGGAGTGAAGTTCCTAGGGACAGGTTAGGGGAGAGGAACTGCCTCTTCCTCTCTGTCCACATTCGACATTCTGCTCAGTTGGAGATTATGGATTAGCAGATTGGGGGCCACGGGGCGCTGGATGGTGCACCGCACGTAAATCGGTATTAAAAGTAGGTTACAAAATATCCAGTTCAGGCGTACTTTAAGTCATAGAGATATATGGCTGTTCCAACTGCTGTCCACATTATCCAGAATTATTTATTGTATTTATTCCTAAGAGCTGGGCTTTTAAACTTTAGTTTTGCTTGGAAGGGACACCCATATAGGATTGTATGGTATTTTATCTGCAACCCCTTCAGAAAAGCGATTGCTGTGTGATTCCTGCATGCACTGGCTCCCCCCTCGACAGTGATGGTTGCTTCCATCCTGGCTGAAGTAGAATCATATGGCCACTCCATGTCTCTGACTCTTCAGACATGTGTCGTCTCGCCTTCACCTTTCTGTCTGCTCAGAGGTTAGGCTGTGCTTCCTGCTGAACTTTGGGCTTGTAAAATATAATATTGCCTTGTTAAAGCTCAAGTTTAGACATGGAGTTTAACTAGTTGACCACTGAGGAGTTTTCCCTTTGAGGACCAGAACAATTTTCACCTTTCAGCACTGCTTCCATTCATGCCCCAATAACTTTATCACTACTTATCACAACAATATAGCATCTATATCTTGTTTTGTTTTGCCACCAATTAGGCCTTTTTTGGGTGGTACATTATGCTAGAAATTTGTAAATGCATCTTAACGGGAAAAATAAGTAAAAAAATTTTTTAAAAATGCATTATTTCTCAGCTTTCAGCCATTATAGTTTTTAAATAATACATGCTACCATAATTAAAACCCACATATTTTATTTGCTCATTTGCCCCGGTTATTACACCATTTAAATTATGTACAGCGACAATATTTTAATTGGAAAAAAGGTGTATTTTGCATCCGTCACTTATCACAAGCCCTTATTTGCAACCTCCCTCCCAAAAAAAAAAAAAAACAGTACTGTAATATACACTCTTGACATACATATTAAAAAAAAGTTTAGTCCCTATGTTAACTAATTATGTATTTGTTTAATTATATTAAAAAATATATATTT
This sequence comes from Hyperolius riggenbachi, assembly GCF_040937935.1. NCBI lineage: Eukaryota > Metazoa > Chordata > Amphibia > Anura > Hyperoliidae > Hyperolius > Hyperolius riggenbachi. The sequence continues at coordinate 414,273,088 of NC_090650.1, forward strand.
TGGTAACTATAGGAGGGGAGCAATGGGGTTCATTCTTTCTTTTTTGGCCACTAGATGTCCTAACTAGCGTTACTTCGCGTGATAAGCAAAGGGTTTTCACATGAATGCGTATGGAAGAAAAACGTTTTTGCTATCTATTTAGAAAGTGGTCCTTCACACTGAGAGTGGTTAAAATCTGGACCTTACCTCAGGAAATACCGTATTTTTCGGACTATAAGACGCTCCGGACCATAAGACGCACCCAGGTTTAGAGGGCAAAAACCAGGGAAAAAAAAAATATAGCAAACCTGGTGTGTCTATGGTCCAGGGGCATCTTGTGGATGTTCTCACAGCAATTATTATAGCCCTCCTGTACTTTGTGCGTCTCCCTGTGTCCTCCTATGCCCCTTGTGTCTTCCTGTGTCCCTATCTGTCCCCCTGTATTCTACTCTGTTTGTGCCCCTGTATCCTATGTTTGTCCCCCTATGTGCTATGCTTGTTCCTCTGTTTGTCCCTGTGTGCTATGCTTGTCCTGTTGTGCCCATGGCTTGTCTAACTGTGTCCTCTGTTTGTCCCCCTGTGTGCTATGTTTGCCCTGTTGTGACCTCAGCTTGTCAACCTGTTTCCTCTGCTTGTCCCTCTGTGTCCTCAGCTTGTCCCCCTATGTGCTAGGCTTGTCCTTTTTGTGTAATCTGTGTGTCCCTAGCTTGTCCTGTTGTGTCCTCAGCTATCCCCCCCCCCCCCCCCGGGGGCATTGCCCGAGTGTTATGTAGTTATTGGCAGCCATGTGTCACCGCCCCCCGCATTGTAATTAGCTACATCAGTATAATCTGATTGGCCCCCGCTGTGTAGTTAGCCGCTGCCATGAATACCTGATTGTCCCCGGGCCTGCAGTGTAATTCGCCGCATCAGCATAATCCTATGCGCCCCGCTGTGTAATTAGCAGCCATATCTCACCCGATCTCGGGAAGTCCACGCTGCTTAGAGACCCCCGCTGTGTAGTTAGCCGCTGCCATGGATAACCTGATTGTCCCCGGGCAGGCAGTGTAATTCGCCGCATCAGCGTAATCCAATGCGCCCCGCTGTGTAATTAGCAGCCATATCTCACCCCATCTCGGGAAGTCCGCGCTGCTTAGAGACCTCTCATATACGTCATTCTTTCCTCTAGTGCCGGCCGCCTGTAATGACGCAACATGAAAAGCCGGCACTAGGGGAAAGAATGACGTATATGAGAGGTCTCTAAGCAGCGCGGACTTCCCGAGATGGGGTGAGATATGGCTGCTAATTACACAGCGGGGCGCATTGGATTACGCTGATGTGGCGAATTACACTGCCTGCCCGGGGACAATCAGGTTATCCATGGCAGCGGCTAACTACACAGCGGGGGTCTCTAAGCAGCGTGGACTTCCCGAGATCGGGTGAGATATGGCTGCTAATTACACAGCGGGGCGCATTGGATTATGCTGATGCTTCGAATTACACTGCAGGCCCGGGGACAATCAGGTATTCATGGCAGCGGCTAACTACACAGCGGGGGCAAATCAGATTATACTGATGTAGCTAATTACAATGCGGGGGGCGGTGACACATGGCTGCCGATAACTACATAACACCCGGGCAGTGGGATTAAACAAACCGGGACTCCCTGTATTCGGACTATAAGACGCAGTGACTTTTTCCCCCCACTTTTGGGGGAGAAAAAGTGCGTCTTATAGTCCGAAAAATACGGTAGTTATGGCAAACTCCACCATTATGTCCCTATCACAATGTATGGCACTGAAATTTTATTTGGAAATAAAGGTGCATTTTTCAATTTGTGTCCATCACTATTTACATAGTTACATAGTTACATAGTTATTTTGGCTAAAAAAAGACATACGTCCATCGAGTTCAACCAGTACAAAGTACAACTCCAGCCCGTCCCCCACATACCCCTGTTGATCCAGAGGAAGGCGAAAAAAAACCCACCAGGCATGGTCCAATTAGCCCCAAATGGGAAAAATTCCTTCCTGACTCCAGATGGCAATCAGATAAAATCCCTGGATCAACATCATTAGGCATAACCTAGTAATTGTAGCCATGGATGTCTTTCAACGCAAGAAAAGCATCTAAGCCCCTTTTAAATGCAGGTATAGAGTTTGCCATAACGACTTCCTGTGGCAATGCATTCCACATCTTAACCACTCTTACTGTAAAGAACCCTTTCCTAAATAAATGGCTAAAACGTTTTTCCTCCATGCGCAGCTCATGTCCTCTAGTCCTTTGAGAAGGCCTAGGGACAAAAAGCTCATCCGCCAAGCTATTAACACAAGCCTATAATTTAAAACATTGTATTAATATACTCTCTTGACATGCATATTTAAAAAGTTCAGACCCTTAGGTAACTATATATATGTTTTTGTTTTGTTTTTTCATTTTAATTTATTTTATTATTATTAAAAATTTTATTTTGGTAATTTCTGGTGCGGGGGGTAAACAGCTAATTTTAAATGTAATATAATGTATTTATTTATTAAAAAAAATGTATGTGGGTGTAGTTTTACTATTTGGCCACAAGATGGGCACAGTCAAAAAGTCCTGGAAGCGAACGTTCACGCTTCCAGGAACTAGAATGATGACGGGAAACTTTTGTTTTACTCAGAAAGACCGCAGCCTCTGATAAGGTTTTTCTGCGGGGGATTTAGATCAATGAATGGGAATTATATTCCCATTCATTGATCGGGGGGCTAACGGTAGGCGGTGGGAGCGTGCGCAATCTCAGGAGGCAGCAACTGCACAGTCTATCTGGACGAACGCATTAGTCCAGGTAGGCTTAATTGATGAAAGTGCACCTGAGGTGGGATATAAAAAATTACACATACTTCAGACTTCCTCCAGCCCCCTCCAGGCTGATTGCTCCCTCGCTGTCTGGATCCTCTGCAATTTGGCCTGCAAAGTCCTTTGGTCTGGGGCGTACCGCACATTTGCAGCCTGGTCACACACAGGCACCCATCGCGCTCCCACCACTGGGAGCAGGGCCGGCCTTCGGTTTCACAGCTCCCTGAGTGAAACCTGATTTTTGTGCCCCCCTTCATCCTCTTCCCACGTGCGCACACGTACACACAGGCCCATATGCAATTCACCTTTTCTCCTGAGATATCTCCTAGGACAGTGGTTCCCAACCTTTTTGATGTTGTGACACATCATGCCAAATGCTCAGATCTCCGTGACATGTCACATATGTATAATAGGAAAAATACTATTAACCCTCCTGGCGGTATGAAAAAATCCGCCAGGAGGCAGCGCAGCAGTTTTTTTTTTTTTTTTAAATCATGTAGCGAGCCCAGGGCTCGCTACATGATAGCCGCTGCTCAGTGGCATCCCCCCGCCCGTTTCGATTTCAAAGAACGGGATTTCCTGGAGGGCTTCCCCCGTCGCCATGGCGACGGGGCGGGATGACGTCACCGACATCAGCGACGTCGTGACGTCATTGGGAGTCCCAATCCACCCCTCGGCGCTGCCTGGCACTGATTGGCCAGGCAGCGCACGGGGTCTGGGGGGGGGGGGGGCGCGTGCCGCAACGGATAGCGGCGATCGGGAGCGGGGCGGCAGCGATCAAAAAATTATGTAAATCGCCCCAGCAGGGCCTGAGCCGCACCCTCCGGCGGCTTACCCCGTGTCACACACGGGGTTACTGTCAAGGAGGTTAATAACCACGAATGGATGGAAAGAGAACATTATCCTGAATAAACTTAAAAATGAAGGCTAGAACCTTTCAGGAATATTAATAAAAACAATCAGTGGGACAGTTAGCCGCCCCCGCCCCCTCCCCATTTAGAATGATAGCACAGCACTGACAATTTGCACCACGGGTTATAGCCGCAGTGCACCCCCCCAAAAAAAACGCCCCCAGTATAGGAAGTCAGTTGAAGGTCTCCATCCCCCCCCATAGGTAGCCAGGCGTAGGTGCCTCCAGTATAGGTAGCCAGGTGTTGGTGCCCTCAGTATAGGTAACCAGCTATTAGGCGCCCCCTTGGAAGCCAGGGCCCTGAGCGACCGCTCTGGTCGCACAGGTCAAAGGCCGGCTATGACTGGGAGCATTCTGCACCTGCAAAGTACTGCTGCCCAGACACCGAACGCTCACTGCCACACGAGGCTTGACTGCACTAGCGAGAACCCAAGGACATTCCTGGCCAAATTGTGGAGAATCCAGGTGGCGCAGCAGGACGGCGAGGGAACGATCAGCCTGGAGGGGGCTGGAGGAAGCCCCAGGTATGTATAATTTGGTATGTATAATTTTTTTAAATCCCCCAATTCAGGTGCACTTTTAAAGGGCAACAGCTAAAGTACGCTCGGGGGAACCTGGACTCCAGACCAGGACAGCTCAGCTGTGACATGTGACTCACCCCCTCTCTGCCTCTAGGGGGAACATCCCTGAGGTCCAATCAGTGGTGTAATAATGGATGCCTGGGCCCCCCTCAAAAAAATAATCCCGGGCCCTGCCCCAGGGCCGGATTTAGGCCAGGGCCGCCTAGGCCATGGCCTAGGGCACCAAAGGAGCAAGGGCACCAAAGAAGAAGACTAAACTGGTGCAGAATTTGCAAGCTTGCTAATGCTGCCATGCAGGGAGATCAGGCGAGTGCCTGACCGAGGTACTCTGCTGCCAGCCACCTGTGCAGTAGCCACCTTGCTCTCTGTGCACATTTGCATTGTAGCCAGTGGTTATGAACTTTGGCAGCATTTGGAGACAGAAAGGAAGAGTAAGCTTCTGCACTGGAGACGAGTGGAAAAATGAGTGATAACTGATTGCTGCTGCAGTGTGAAGGTGAGCTGGCTACCTATACTGAAGGGGGGGATGGAAGGAGGGATTAAGGAATTCATCTGCCTAACTACCTATACTGGAGGGTCATCATGCTAGAGGGAAGTGGGGAGGGGCTATCTGGCTACCAATACTGGAGGGAAGGGGGAGGGGTCATCTTGCTACCTATACCGAAGGGGGGAGGCTGGTGACAGTGGCCTTGGGTGGTAAAAATTACAAATCTGGCACTGCCTGCCCGCCCCAGCCAGCATTTTGTGATATACTGCACTGAGACCGGGTGGAGCATCGGGATTAGGGATGCTCATTCGGATTCCGATCGGAAATTGCATTTCCGCATCGGAATGCGGAAATCGGTAATGCAAGAGCTGTAGGAGGATTTCCGCCGGAAATCGCTGAAATTTCTGCCGGAAATCGTGGAAATTCCACGGACTTTAACATCGATTTTCTCAAAAACTATAAGGTCTTTTTGAAAACTTTTTTTGCATCTTGTTCACAAGATTCAGTTTAATAAACCCTGAAAAGTTGGTGTTTCTAGGGCTTAAGGGGGCTTTGCTATTAACCACTAAAGTCGGCGGATTTTTACTGTAATATAAAATGCAGAAAATCTGCATCTGCCTATTTTCTGCATCTTACATTACAGTAAAAATCCGCCAACTTTAGCGGTTAATAGCAAAGCCCCCGTAAGTTCTAGAAACACCGAATTTTCAGGGTTTATTAAACAGAATCTTCTGAACAAGATGCAAACAAAAGTTTTCAAAAAGACCTTATAGTTTTTGAGAGAATCAATGTTAAAGTCGGGCGAAATTTCCGCGATTTCCGGCGGAAATTCCGCATTGGAATGCGGAAATTGGTAGCGGAAAGCGGAATCGGTAATTGGTACATGATGGAATGCGGATTTACCGCTGAATCGGAAATTGGCATTCCGACCATCCCTAGATGGCATCAGCCGACACTAGCGCTCCTCGCAGACCACCCACCTGAGCAGCATGGCTACCCCAGGGGCCGGATGCCCTTATCAACATTACAGAGGCACAGTCCCACTGTTTGTACTGCAGGAACAGGTAATGTCTATTTCAACCTAACAAGTGAGCAAGATGCGTGTTCAGCATTGAGACTATTGTTTCAGTGCTGGGACAACACCTTTTCTTTTGATCTCATCACAGTGGATATCTCTGGCTTATGCAGGGCCACCCCAGCATTCATTTCATGCAAAGCCCTTATTACTTCTAATAACCCCATATTTCCTTCATATGATCATCACTTTACATCAAAGGCTCACTTTCCTCAGCCCCACCACATTGATATTATGAAAAGGAATAATCCGGCCCTGAAACAGACCAGGAGGTCTGACTGATCACAGGCTTGTCTCGGGTATGTGAATCAGACACTTCTGAAGTCAGAAAGATCAGCAGGTCAGAGCCAGGCAGTTCACATTGTTTGAAAGGAAATAACTATGGAAGCCTCCATATTCCACTCACTACACAGTAACTTTACAAATCACTTAACGACCAACTAAAGCCGATAGGCGGCGGCTGGTCATTTGTGGTTTTACATGCTGCTGCACAGCACCGTAAAGGAGATCGGCGATCCCCGGCCTCTGATAGGCTCCATCCTGTGCCACCCATGCAAGGAGAGGTAGGGAGGGAAGGAGGAATTGTGCTGCGGGGGGGGGGGGGGGCTTTGAGGATCGGCGGCGATTAGATCCCCCCAGCAGGTCATCCCCCTAGTGGCGAAAAAAGGGGGGAGGCTGATCGCCCTGCCATTAACATGATATGTGCTGCGGGCTGGAGAGCCCACGCAGCACAGATCTGAGAGAAACAGCCCGGTCCTTAAGTGGTTAATGTTCCAGCCCAGACCTTGTGAAGTGTAACTCCACTATTGCCAGGTAAAAGGCAGTCCAGCTTTGTACACTGCAAGTATTAACCTGTTCCTGGTTAGAGTACAGTTTATCTACACTCCCGTGCGCATTCTCGTCACCACCCATTACTACACTGATCAGTGAATGGAAACACGTGTTCCCAAAGCCATTTAAAGTGCCTGTGATCAATGATCACCAGCATCAGTGAGATGTCCATGGTCATTAACAAAGTGAAATTAAACACACACACATTGCTTTGTGACTCAACTTTTTTAATATATATGTCATGAGGGTATATTACTGTTATTTTTGCAAATAATTGCTTGTAATTAGTGATATAGTATAAACAAACACAAACCTGAAATAATGCACCTTTTTATTCCAAATAAAATATTGTTGCCTTATATTGCACAAGGGACATCATTTAAAAGTTGTAATAGCCAGGAAAATGGGCAAATAATGTGTCTGCTTTATCCACAGTAGCATGTTTTATTTAAAAACTACAATGGCTGAAAACTGAAAAATAAAGATTTTTTAAAAATGTTTTTCTTATTGTTCCTGTTAAAATGCATATTGGATTAAATAATTCTTAGGAAAAAAAAGTACCACCCAAAGATAGCCTAATTGGTGGTTTAAAAAAAAAAACAAGATATAGGTCATTTTGGTGTGATAAAGTTATTGGCGAATGAATAGGAGAAGTGCAACCTGTAGAGGTCAAGTGGTTCAAGGAAACCTATAGTGAAAAAATGCCCCAAATGGCATGGCTCCCAACTGTCCCTTTTTCAGAGGGGCAGTCCCTCTTTGGGAACTAAATCCATCTGTCCCTCTTTTTTCCTCATTTGTCCCTCTTTCAGGACTCATGTACAGATCTATGTAAATATATGTACTGTATTTTTCTACTGAAAAAATGTGTTATTTATATAATTTAAATTGAAACATTTCATATTTTTAAATGTTAAGGAGAACTAATGATGACAGAGAGGACCAGTGTGGCCTGAGTTTTAAAACTTCGTATTTTGCTTCTGAATTCTCTCTGGTATGATTGGCTAGGGGTATGCTGAGAGCGTGATTAGGGGTGTGGCAGGGGTGTGTCTTAAAGAGAAACTGTAACCAAGAATTGAACTTCATCCCAATCAGTAGCTGATACCCTTTCCCATGAGAAATCTTTTCCTTTTCCCAAACGGATCATCAGGGGGCGCTGTATGGCTGATATTGTGGTGAAGCCCCTCCCACAGTGATGTCAGGACCATGGTTCTTGTTGCATTGTGGGAAATAACAGCTGTTTCCAACTGCCAAAAAAGCAAGCAGCATCTCCTTCCACTGATATTACCTGCCAGCAGTAAAAATGTCACCATGTGATAAATGTCAGAATGTAAATCAAGGAGAGGAAAGATTTTACAATGTGCAAACACTGACTTAATCATTTATACATTATTATTGTAAAAATAACTTTTTTTATTACATTACTTTCACTGGAGTTCCTCTTTAACCACTTCGCGTCCCTGGTCATTTTCACAAATCAGCTCAGTTCTGATTACTTTGGCAATAACTTTATCAATAACTATCACAACTAACTGATCTATACACTGCTTTTTTCAGGAAAAAAATAGGCTTTTTGTGGCTTATAATTGTTTTCAGTAATTACCTTATTTTCTATGCATTTTAAAATAGGGGAAAAAAGTGAAAAATACACAATTTATCCACTTTCATATTGTACATTAAATCCACACATTTTATTTATCTATCTCTCCTGTTTATTTAAACAGTTCTTTTGTTTTTATTATGTATTAGTAACACATTGTATACACTACCTAATTGTTACATTTGTCTGCTCCTAAAATATTTATTTTTTCACTTGTTAATTTGTTAGGCTTGCCATTGAATTCCCTAGGGGAAGGAGAGTGCTTTGCTTTCATTCTGTTACAACTGTATAGCATTTTTATCAGCTCAGAGATAACTAAACAGTGTTATCTAGGATTTTGTAGGGAAGAGAGTGCAGAGATTCAAGCTGGCCATACACTAGGCCGATTTCCCACCAATCAACAGCAGATTCGATCACTGGGATCGAATCTGCTGTCAAATCGTTAACGTTAACGTCAAATTTCGATCTATTTCGTCCTCGCTCCGTGCGGGAAATTACCGTTGATCGCCCACGGGTAGGGAGCGCGTCACTAGCGGCATTTGAGTGCCCGACGACCGACACAATACAGCTGCAATACATTACCTGCTCCGCCGGCGCTGGAGACCAGACCAGAGCGGAGAAGAAGACAGCGGAGACCTGGAGAGTCGCTCCGGCGGAAAAGGTAATGTATGGGGGGGGGGGGGGGGGCGGCGTCAGCACCACCACCACCACAGATTGTGAACGGTTTCAGGCTGAAATCGATTCACAATCTGTTTGCAGTAAGGCAGCCATACGATCCCTCTCTGATCAGATTCGATCAGAGAGGGATCTATCTGTTGGTCGAATCTGATGGCAAATCGACCAGTGTATGGCCACCTTTATTTTTAAGGTCATGAAGCTTCAACTGGTTAAAGTGTACTTCTTTCTTATCTCAAAAAGTTGGGAGGTATGCAAATTGGTACTTGCCTAGGTAGAGGGATAATCCAGACGCTTCCCTCTTCCTCCTCCTTGCCATTCCAGCAGTGAGATCCCCACGAGTTCCTCAACCAGGGCTTGTCCAGGAAGCATGGCCGCAATGGTCCCCTTAACACACATAGGGCCTGATTCACAAAGCGGTGATAACTCAGTAATCACGCCTAAAAGACTTTAGGCGTGATAAGCTTTGCACCGCTGAGTTAGCACCGATTTATGCTCTTTATCACGCGCAAAGTCCTGCGCGCAAAGTTTTACGCGCGCAATCGCGTAATTCCGCGCGCAGCGCCCATAGGGTTTAATGGGCGCATCGCGCGCACTGCACCGTGTGCCACGCAATTGCGCGCGCAAAACTTTGCGTGCTGGAATTTCGCGCGAGTTTCATTTTATCACGCCTAAACTGAGTTTAGGCGTGATAAGGGGGTTTTCACAGGCGTGCAAACACTTTGCACCGCTTTGTGAATCAGGCCCATAGTGTTCCGCCTGTCTGGATTGGCACGCTAATCCATTACGCCACAAATTTCCTCACTTCAGGTTTGGTTTAAAGAAGAACTGGAGCGTAATGAATAAAATGCCTTATTTTATTTACTTATTTTATTAGAATATTAACCCGTTTCTGACCCCTTAAAGAAAACCTGTAACAGATCCTATCGAGGCTTCCCCCGTCCTCCTGTGTCCCACAGTGGTCTTGCTGTGCCCCTCCGAACAGCGAGAATGTAAATATTTACCTTCCCGACTCCAGTTAATTTATAAATGATTACGCAGTGTTTCCCCATTGTATAATTTGAGATTTATCACAGGTGCATGGGCGTCCGCACATAGAGCCAGGGGGGTGCCGCTGCCTCCCCCTGGCCGCCCGCTGTCCCCCCCCGGCCGTCGCTCACCCCCCTGTAGCCGCCGCTCACCCCCTCCTGGCTCTCTGCTTCAAACACAATGGGGGAATGATAGCTGAGTGAGTTGTGCGCCTCCTCCTACACTGCGCCCTGGGGCTGGAGCTTCTCTCACCTCTGCCTCGGCCCGGCCCTGATTGTGTCTACTTCCTGCTTTCATGGAAAAAGACAAATTGTTAACATTCTGTGTTTACCAATTAGCTCTCTGCAGCGGCAGTCAGCTGACACAGCTGAGGGATCAAATTACAACTTGTGAATAGTCACAGATCAGGGGGGATTAGACAGGCTAAACTCTCTAAATACATACAGGGTGTGTTTTTGTATGTTTTCCTTCTGTCCTGTGCAAGAGTTCAGGTCCACTTTAAAGGGAACCAGAGACGGAGCAAACTAAAAAATAGGAAAAGCTACTATACATACCTGGGGCTTCCTCCAGCCCCATAAGCCTGGATCGCTCCCACGCCGCCGTCCTCCGCTGCCTCTATCGCCGGTACCGGGTCCCGTCACTTCCGGCGGATGCAGCCAATTTTCCGCATCACAGGGGCTCCCTCCATATACGTACGCGCCTGCGCAGTATGGAGGCGCATGCGTACGTATATGGAGGGAGCCCATGTGATGCGGACAATTGGCCGCGTCCGCCGGTAGTGACGCAGTGCGCTTGTCTCGACTGGCCGGGAGTACGGGACCCAGTGCCGGCGATAGAGGCAGCAGAGGACAGCGGCGTGGGAGCGATCCAGGCTTATGGGGCTGGAGGAAGCCCCAGGTATGTATAAAAAAAATGTTTTCTGCATCTCTGGTTCTCTTTAAATAGAACCCGAGGTGTGTTTAAAGATTGTTATCTGCATACAGAGGCTGGATCTGCCTATACAGCCCAGCCTCTGTTGCTATCCCAATTCCCAAACCCCACTAAGGTCCCCCTGCACTCTGCAATCCCTCATAAATCACAGCCGTGCTGTGAGGCTCTGTTTACATCTGTAGTGTCAGTCTCAGCTGCTCCCCTGCCTCCTGCATAGCTCCGGTACCTGCCTCCGTCCCTTCCCTCCAATCAGCAGGGAGGGAAGGGATGCAGGCGGGGACTGGAGTTCTGCAGGAGGCAGGGAGAGCAGCAGACTGACACTATAGAGATAAACACAGCCAGCTCTGACAAGCTGTTTGTCAGCAGCGTGGCTGTGATTTATGAGGGATTGCAGAGTGCAGGGGGACCTTAGGGGGGTTTGGGATAGCAACAGAGGCTGGGCTGTATAGGCAGATCCAGCCTCTGTATGCAGATAATATTCTTCAAACCCACCTCGGGTTCTCTTTAAGAAAAGATAAAACTGAGCAGTACAGCTTACATTATACTGTTCGGTGGGAACCAGTGGTGACACAGTGCCACCTGCTGGTGATATGTGACAAGTGTTACTATGAAGCATGGCAAAGTTACAAAATCACTTTTTTACCTAAAGCGAGAGGGATACAGAGGCTGCTATATTTATTTCCTTTCAAACAATGCATATTGCCTGGCTGTCCTGCTGATCCCCTGCCTATAATACTTTTAGTCATAGAACCTGATCAAGCATGCAGATCAGGTGCTCTGAGTCTTTCTGGATAAGCTGCATGCTTGTTTCAGGTGTGTGATTCAGACACTATTGCAGCCAAAGAGATCTGTGGGATAACGAAGCAAATGGTATTGCTTAAAAGGAAATAAATATGGAAGACTCGCTTTAGGTTCCCTTTAAAACAAGAGTGATTGAGTATAATTGCTTTCTGCTTCAAGTAAGCAATACCGTATTTTGCTGAATTTTTGTCCAGGCCTTTTAGGTTGTTTTTATGTTTTTAAGACAATTGCATAAAACACTGGCAGTTCTGGTTTTGTAGAACATAACTGGGTATCCTATATTGCTAATACATTACAAAATAGGTTACTAGGAAGCCGTTAGGGGCTATCTTTAAAAAGCGTCTGAAGTGTAACTTGAAACAAAAAAACAGATACTTACCTAAGGAGAGGGAAGGCTCTGGGTCCTATAGAGCTTCACGCTCTCCCCCGGTCTCCGCGTTCCCCTACAGGCTCGCCCGTTAGCAGTCTAGGACCTTCGGTCGCACACTGCACTCTTCTGGGTTGGGTGGGCTTTGGCAGTCTTCGGAAACACTCGGACTTCCGAGGAGACGGGCCGCTCTGTACTGTGCACGCGCAAGCACCCTCTCTTGTGCACTTGTGCGTGCGCAATACAGAACTGCCTGTGTTCAGTATAGGCAGCCATAGGTGCCCTCAGTATTGGTAGCAATAGGTGCCCATCTTATACGTTAGCCAAGCATAGGTACCCTCAGTATAGGTAGCCAGGCATAGGTGCTTCAAGTATTAGGTAGCCAGGCATAGGAACCCCCTGTATAGCTAGCCAGCCATAGGTGCCCCCAGTACAGGTAGCCAGGCATAGGTGCCCCCAGTATAGGTAGCCAGGCATAGGAACCCCCTGTATAGCTAGAAAGGCATAGGTGCCCCCAGTATAGGTCTCCAGGCATAGGTGCCTCCTGTATAGGTAGCCATCGGTGCCTCCAGTGTAGGTAGCCAGGCATAGGCGCAGCAGCCAGGGAGCACAGGCACATAGCAGTAACACCTCACCTTCCAGGATCGACGGACGTGTCTCCTAGGCATCCGTCGTATTGGTAACAGCGTCCCCTGTGATGACATGCGGTTACATCATCACAGGGGATGCTGTTACCAACGAGATGAATGTCTAGGAGGAAGAAGATGGATGCAGGCAGTGTGTGGATCCCTGAAAGTGAGTTGTTACTGTGCCCTGTGTCTGCGCTCCCCCGAGGCTGTGCCCCCCCCCCCCCCCGTCACTCCGGCGTGGTGCCCTGGGTGGTCACCCGCTCTGCCTGCCCCCAGAAATGGGGCTGGGTGGTGCATTAGAGCAGCAGTTTTACCCACTGCAGATCTGAAGAGAATATAATAGTGTTGGGATAGCGGCAGTGGCAGAGTTAGGAGTAGGTAGGGGAGACAGTGTTAGGCATAGGTATGGAGTGTTAGGTGTAGGCAGGGGGTAGGTTAGTGTTAGGCATAGGTAAGGGGTAGGTTAGTGTTAGGCATGGGTAAGGGGTAGGCTAGTGTTAGGCATAGGTAAGGGGTAGGTTAGTGTTAGGCATAGGTAAGGGGTAGGTTAGTGTTAGGCATAGGTAAGGGGTAGGTTAGTGTTAGGCATAGGTAAGGGGTAGGTTAGTGTTAGGCATCGGTAAGGGGTAGGTTAGTGTTAGGCATAGGTAAGGGGTAGGTTAGTGTTAGGCATAGGTAAGGGGTAGGTTAGTGTTAGGCATGGGTAAGAGGTAGGCTAGTGTTAGGCATGGGTAAGGGGTAGGTTAGTGTTAGGCATAGGTAAGGGGTAGGTTAGTGTTCGGCATAGGTAAGGGGTAGGTTAGTGTTAGGCATAGGTAAGGGGTAGGTTAGTGTTAGGCATAGGTAAGTAGGTTAGTGTTAGGCATAGGTAAGGGGTAGGTTAGTGTTAGGCATAGGTAAGGGGTAGGTTAGTGTTAGGCATAGGTAAGGGGTAGGTTAGTGTTAGGCATAGGTAAGGGGTAGGTTAGTGTTAGGCATAGGTAAGGGGTAGGTTAGTGTTAAGCATAGGTAAGGGGTAGGTTAGTGTTAGGCATAGGTAAGGGGTAGGTTAGTGTTAGGCATAGGTAGGGGTTAGGCTAGTGTGGTTAGTGTGAGGTGTAGGCAGAGGGTAGGTTAGTGCACCGATTTTCATAATAATGTAATCAGATAATAATGTAATCAGCCTAACCACGGAGGGAGACGCCGAACCTCGAGGATAATTTTACATGCGCATGTTTTAATGGAGATTGTAAGTGCAATTTTAAACAATTTTTTACTGGAATAAACGGTGTTACACTATTGGAGTGTCTGTCTGAGTTCAAAGGTGCTGAGATACTGGAGGGACGTGTCTGAGGAGGAATTTAATACTGCTGCAAGCGCTGATGCTGGTCTTGATTGGTCAGCCATATGATCTGGTAAGAGGCCAGCGTGTTTGTATACGGATTTGAGGTGCTGGATCACACTGGTGGAGGTCTGTGTGTCAGACACGGGGTGAAGTGTACTTGTAATCAGTGCTGCTCGGATACCCCTTTTCAAAATCCGAATCCGATTCGGATCCGGATACCCCGCTATCCGATCCGGGTCGGATATCCGAATCTAAAATTTTCCGATCCGAATCCGATTCGGATATCCGACCCTAGTATCCGACCGGATTCGGATATCCGAATTGAAAACCGGAAGTGGCCTTTAAATTGCTTTAAAAAGGTTTTTAAGGGTCAATTAGGCATGTAGCATCATTCTTTTTCAAAGGGGAACACTAATTGATGATGTGGGGACTTAAAATCACCCCCCCCCCCCACACACACAAAAAAGGCTGTCAACAAAGGGCCAAGTGCAAAGTGCCAAATGCAAAGGGCCAAGTGCCTAATGCAAAGTGCCAAGTTCAAAGGGCCAAGTGTCAAGTGCAAAGGGCCAAGTGCAAAGTGCCAAATGCAAAGGGCCAAGTTCAAAGGGCCAAGTGTCAAGTGCAAAGGGCCAAGTGCAAAGTGCCAAATGCAAAGGGCCAAGTTCAAAGGGCCAAGTGTCAAGTGCAAAGGGCCAAGTGCAAAGTGCCAAATGCAAAGGGCCAAGTGTCAAGTGCAAAGGGCCAAGTGCAAAGTGCCAAATGCAAAGGGCCAAGTTCAAAGGGCCAAGTGTCAAGTGCAAAGGTCCAAGTGCCTAATGTAAAGGGCCAAGTTCAAAGGGCCAAGTGTCAAGTGCAAAGGGCCAAGTGCCAAATGCAAAGTGCCAAGGGCAAAGTGCCATGTGCAAAGTGCCAAGTGCCAACATGTGCAAACACGTGCAAAAATGTGCAAAGTGCAAACACGCGCAAACACATGCAAAAATGTGCAAACACGCGCAAACACATGCAAAAATGTGCAAACACGTGCAAACACGTGCAAAAATGTGCAAAGTGCAAACACGCGCAAACACATGCAAAAATGTGCAAACACGTGCAAACACATGCAAAAATGTGCAAACACGTGCAAACACGTGCAAAAATGTGCAAAGTGCAAACACGCGCAAACACATGCAAAAATGTGCAAACACGCGCAAACACATGCAAAAATGTGCAAACACGTGCAAAAATGTGCAAAGTGCAAACACGCGCAAACACATGCAAAAATGTGCAAACACGTGCAAACACGTGCAAAAATGTGCAAACACGTGCAAACACGTGCAAAAATGTGCAAAGTGCAAACACGCGCAAACACATGCAAAAATGTGCGAACACGCGCAAACACAAGCAAAAATGTGCAAACACGTGCAAAAATGTGCAAAGTGCAAACACGCGCAAACACATGCAAAAATGTGCAAACACATGCAAAAATGTGCAAACACATGCAAAAATGTGCAAAGTGCAAACACGCGCAAACACATGCAAAAATGTGCAAACACGTGCAAACACATGCAAAAATGTGCAAACACTGCAAAAATGTGCAAAGTGCAAACACGTGCAAAGTGCAAAAATGTGGAAAGTGCAAACACGTGCAAACACGTTCAAAGGGCCATGTGCAAAGTGGCACTTTGCACGTGTTTGCACGTGTTTGCACATTTTTGCACGTGTTAGCGTGGGCTTGCACATTTTTGCATGTGTTTGCACAATTTTGCATGTGTTTGCACGTGTTTGCACTTTGCACATTTTTGCACGTGTTTGCACGTGTTTGCACATTTTTGCATGTGTTTGCGCGTGTTTGCACTTTGCACATTTTTGCACGTGTTTGCAAATTTTTGCATGTGTTTGCGCGTGTTTGCAAATTTTTGCATGTGTTTGCGCGTGTTTGCACTTTGCACATTTTTGCACGTGTTTGCACGTGTTTTCACATGTTTGCACATTTTTGCAGTTTGCACGTGTTTGCACTTTGCACGTGTTTGCACTGTGCATGTGTTTGCACGTGGCACTTTGCACGTGTTTGCTCATGGCAGGCAGGCAGCACCTGGCCTGGTGTGTATACAACACACACACAATCACATAGCAGGCAGCTGCAGCTGCACTGCAGCACACACTCTTAATGTCACATTTATGACATCAATCAAGCAAATGAATGATTTAACTATACTGTAGTGATAGTGAAGGGGTTAATCACTGAACAGCTTAGGTTTATAACTATGTACAGCCCTTTGTAGGGCACCAGCAATGGAGCAGGAGCATGTCTCTCAAGAAGCATTCAGCAAGCCAGGACGATCTGTCTCATCATGGCAGCCCTCCTTATTATACAAGGGGGGCGGGCCAGTGTTCCTTTCTGTGATTGGGAGCCAGGGTTTAGGCTGGGAGGCCTCTGATTGGCTTAATGAGGTCAGGTGGGGCTGGCCAGGGTTCCCCTCTGTGATTGGTTTCTGGTGCTTCTGCTGGGAGCCCTCTGATTGGCTCCCATGACGTCTGGACCTCATGCAGTGTTTCACTGGTCCAGATATCCGCGGATATCCGTACTATCCGCGGATATCCGCATAGCCCAGCCAACTATCCGCAGATAGCTATCCGGATAGTGGACCAGCTATCCGGAATCCGGATCCGATCGGATAGGCCTAAAAAGTTCGGATATCCGAATCTATTCGGATATCCGGTATCCTGTTGAGCAGCACTGCTTGTAATCAACATACTATACCATAGAGGTTTCTCTTGTTTCTTTGCATGTACGGCGGTGAGTCTATTGAAGACACAAGAAGGTTTTCACAGGCTGGGCCACATACGCTAAATGCCAAATGTAGTGATTGGCGTTCTCATCTGGTGAGCATAACCGTTGTTGCATTAAGGATTCCTCGTATTGATGACAATATTGCAAACTCGGATTTTTGATAAGTGCAAAAGGATAAGGATTGGCAATACAGTCGGGAGGAGTTTTTTAAGGATATTTGCCCAGGCTATCGTTTCTGGGCCTGAGCACTAGGACTTTTGTCTATTTTTGCACATTATAAAGAGTATATGAACTGTGCACTATTTCTGTGAGGGTGATTGGATTTCATGATTAAAGGGGTATCATACTGGGTTCATTTGAGAGCAAAAGAAGAATTATGTACATATGCATACTGTAGACCTGTTGAGCGCTTAGTTTCAATATAAGATTACTATAAGGGGACACACATCTCTATTACTTAGAGCGCACCAGGCAAATAGCGATCTAATCATTTGAGTGTTGTGGAGAGGAGCGCACTTTTCTATTTATCTATTAGAATGTAATCGGAGAGTCGATTGGCCACCGTGTCACTTGATGTATGGCCACCTTTAGTCTAGTCACACTGGAAGCAGAAGTGCCCTCTCTCTAGGAATGGAACTTCATTTCAGAAAAAAAAAAATCCTGAGATCTAAAAGAGGTGAAAGAGTTTAGGAAAGTGAATGATTCACAGCGATAATCCCATCCAGCGCTGAAAATGTTCCATTCTTCAGGCTAGTTTTATGACCCCCACTTACTGCAGCCCCCCCCCCCCCTCCTTCCCCTAAACAGGCCGACCAAGGGGGTCCTCACCTGTAAATCCTTCAAGAACATCAATAGGGAGCGCGGCCTGGGATATGCTTTGCATTAATTCAGGAGGATACTTAGGATGAAAAATTGAGAGTTCTCAGCCAACAGTGTGTCCAAACTAATTAAGGGGGATCTTTTAACTTCCCCAACTGCAAACACATGTGGAAAATAATAGCCCACCTTTCTTTTCTTTAACCTTGTGGCCGCTGTAGCTTCAGCAAGAGTATCAGTTACGAGGCTGATCCACAGCAAACCGTTTCCTCGAGTTCTGGAAACCTGGCGTCCCAGGCGAAGATGAATTGTCTCCGGGGTCACAGGTCCGGGCTTGGTGAGAAGATGAAACTTCTCTGCTGCTTCTACGTGAGCCTCCCGTATGGAGTATTCCCAGTCTTGCGGGTCCGGACATCGAGGAAGGAAATCCCCATTTTTCCTGGAAAGACACGGCTAAGGCCCTTTTCAATTCCCTTTATAGCCACACAAGACATTTGTCCAACCAGGTCAACCCAAAAGAAAGAAGTCTTCAGTTTCAGAAACCCCCATACTACACTCAGTTAAGTTATGGAGAATCAGTCAACCCAGGGGCGTAACAATAGACCCTGCAAGAGATGCAACCGCAGGGGGGCCCAGAAGCCACAGGGGGGCCCTGTTCTGTGAGACTGACAACTAAGGGCAAGGAGAGAAAAAACATTCTGCTCTTTGAACAGTTGTTCTAATGACTGCATCTGCTCAGTCACTGATAAGGAATCATACAAAGTTTTGCAGACAAATATTTGTAGACAGTCCCTAATTAGTGTCCAGCAGGCTCTTGTGTACAGCCTGCTCTACCAGCCTTTCTACCCCTCTCCAAGTGCTGGGTCCTGTAGTGATGTTTGAAAGGGCACGGAGAGAAGGTGGGAGGGGGGCCCATCCAAAGTTTTGCAGGGGGCCCCCGAGATTTCTAGTTAAGTCCCTGAGTCAACCATAATTATTAGGATCGGCGTAGATGGCCTAAAGCATTAGTGTCAAACTCATTCATGTAAAGGGCCAAAATCTAACACACACTCACAGGGTCAGATTTATCAAAGCATTACTGACAGTTTTTTCTTCTTAAACAGTTCTAATCTGCAAAGGAACTGCTCTGTATGATAATAAGAAACTTCTCAAATCCTACATAATAGCGGCAGTTTAGCATGGATTTTTAGAACTGCTCTACTGTTAAGAAAAGTGCAAATCCATCCCTAAACTGCTGCAGATTAGAATAGCATAGCAGTTCTACAGCTGGTGCAGCAGTGCAAGCTAGACATGATTTGTGAAGTGCTCCTCCCCCTGCTGCCAGGTGTCCTGTGAAGCTGTTCTGTGCTTAACCCTTCCAGTGCTGGGAATTGATACAATACAGCAGATGTACTGGTTACTTCAGCAACAGCAATTTCCCTCACACACTGCACTGTCTGAGAAACCTTCCTAACTCCTCCTATTCCTAACAATTAAAGAAGGAATCTGCACTATTTAGTGATTTCTTAGGATGTCTGAGACAGTTCTGCACAGATTTCTAAAAACCTACTATTATTTTGTCTCAGGCACTCTTGATAAATGTCCCCCACAGCTCCATGCCTAATGCATGGATTATCCAGAAATGCAAATCAATGGGCGATGCAGCAAGTATGAACAATGAGAGAGTGGTGCAGTGAGGTGCACATGCACGGACTGACGGGAATCCCAGTGATGTATTTCCTGCCCAGCAGGGCTGGGGGCTGGCCTCGCATATGACCCTCCTGTTGCACAGTGGTGCAGGGTCATATGAAGGCTGATTTCTGCTGTGCCTGCAGGGACAGGCTAAAACCAGTTGTGCAAATGCCATAGAATCATCTGTGGTCTGAAACAGCCCTAAGTGGTGAGTGAGAAGTACAGCCCTGATTCAGGGCTCGTTTCCACTATTGCAGTGCAGAATCGCCTGGATTCCACCGCTGTTGAAATTCCATGAATTAGCATGCGGATGCGAATTTTTGCGCGTTTTTTGCCGCGAATTCGCATGCGAATTCGCATAGGTGAGGGTATATGCGAAATTAACCATGTCACTGCCTGTTTGAAATACATTGGTACCTATGCGAATTCGCATGCGAATTCGCATGAAAATTCGCATACCATAGCCGCATGCGAATTTCCTATTAAATACATTAGCGGCGATTCGCATGCATTCCACTCGCAGGCGAATTCGTTGGCTCTTTTGTGCGTTTTTTTACCGCTGAAAAAAACGCACCTCAACAACGCTACAGTGGAAACAGGCCCATCCACTTGCATTACATGTGCGAATCTGCATGCGTTGGACGCATGCAGATTCGCGATAGTGGAAACGAGCCCTAAACAAAATTCTTCGTAAGCACCGAAAACTTTTTTGTCAATACAATGCCGCCGGGTCAGGGGCATAACTAGAAATCACTGGGCCCCCCTGCACAACTTTGGATCCCTTCCCTCTCACTTTCTGCGCAGGTATACTGAGAACCAATGTTATTCAATTGGCTACTAGTGCACACTTGAATGTGTTTTCCCCATGCAGATAAAAACAGACAGCAGTGAAGCACAGCACGCATTTTTCTATCAATTACATTAGCCTCTGTGATAAAACATGCATGTTTTCACACATACAGACACATGGGGGGGGGGGGGGCTTGATCCACAAATGAGTGCTAACTGATAGCATGGCCGTTTTCACGCAAATATTCGCGGTTTGTGCGATCGCAAATTTTCGCGCACAATGATAAAGTTTTCGGGCGCAAACGTGAATTTGCGCCCGAAAACGATATCGGTTTCGCAATAAAAATTAGTGTTTGAAAGCAAAAATGTTATAGTTGCGTACGAAAATTTGTGATCATGCGAAACGCGAAAATTCGTGCGAAAACGTCCATGCTATCCGTTAGCACTCTTTTGTGAATCAAGCCCGTGGTGTGCAGTACAGAGTTTGCACACAGCCTCAGCTTATTACACTTACTCTGTCCATCTCTGATGCAGCAGAACTGGCTCTGCAGATGTCTCCAGCATCAATACAGTACAGAGCACTTGGGGAGGGGTAGCGAGGCTGTGGGGCTGGGCTCTGTACACAACAGCCTGCTGAGCACTGAATAGGGATTGTCTACAAATCATTGTCTGCAAAACTTTATATGATTCCTTATCAGTGGCTAAGCAGATGCAGTCATTAGAACAATTGTGCAGAGAGCAGAAGTTTTTTTCTCTATGCCTTTAGTTGTCAGTCATTCAGGACAGGGAAAAGAAACGTCTCTTCTACCCCATGCCCCCCCCCCCCCCCCCCCCCCCGCTGCTTCTGGGGCCCCCTGCATCCCTTGCAGAGTCTATTGTTACACCCCTGTGTCGGTTCACACAGAGGAGGCGGCCAGTAGGAATGAAGACTGGACACAGAGTGAAGGTGAGTCACCAGTCACCACAATAAAGTTGGGGGGGAGACCTCAGGGGCCCTGAGCAATTGCCTCGTTTGCTCTTATAGAAGGGGCCGGCCTAATGACCCAATTACGATTATGGCCGTAATCAAAATTTCACGAATGTCATAAAATTACGCGAAATTTGTTATTTATTGGGAATTTCGTAATTACGATCATTTACATAACACAAATAAATCAGAATTTTGTGTTTAACATGGAAATTCGTCCGTTCTCGAAATTGTGTTCCAGTCCAGAGCCTCCTGATACATTTCAAGCGACAGCACTTGCAGGGACTTTTGCATTATTAGATATTGCAAGACCAAAAACCAAGTGTCTGGGCTGGTGCACACCGAGCGGCTTTTTGGGCGTTTTCAGATCCGCTTGCGGCTGCGGATCCGCTTGGTCAATGTTACTCAATGGGGTGGTGCACACCGGAGCAGGCGGCGTTTTGCAGAAACGAAAAATGCCTGGGTGAGGCATTTTTTGGATTTCGGATGCGTTTCTGCCTCAATGTTAAGTATAGGAAAAACGCAAACCGCTCTGAAAAACGCCTGTTCAGAGCGGTTTTGCAGGCGTTTTTGTTACAGAAGCTGTTCAGTAACAGCTTTACTGTAACAATATATGAAATCTACTATACTGAAAACCGCAGCAGCAATCCGCAAAACGCTAGCAAAACGCCTCATAAAAATAAAAAAAAGCGTTTCAAAATCTGCTAGCGTTTTGCGGATCTGCTTGCGGTTTTTGGTGTGCACCAGCCCTCTCAGGCTTTCAGCATGCATGACCGCTAAGTGCACCTTGACAAAGAGCACCTGTCTTATAAGAGGATGCAGGTAGAGCCTTCTGATACATTTAAAGCGACAGCACGTGTAGGAACCTTTGCATTATCAGATATTGCAAGGCCCAAAACCAAGTGTCTCAGCATGCATGACCGCTAAGTGCACCTTGACAAAGAGCACCTGTCTTAAGGTGCGTACACACATGCGACTATAGTCGTTTGAAATGATCGTTCCCCAATCATTTCAAACGACGATCGTTTAAAGGGACACTTAAGCCAGAAAAAAAAAAAGAGTTTTACTCACCTGGGGCTTCTACCAGCCCCCTGCAGCAGTCCTGTGCCCTCGCAGCCACTCACTGCTCCTCTGGTCCCCCGCTGCCAGCTAGTTTCGCTTTTGCCGACAGGCCCGTCAGGACTGGCCACACGTAGCTTAGCTTTTTCCGCATTCCCGACAATTAGCGCTATTGCGGGCCGCAACGTGTACAAAAATACATGTTACTGCATTACGAACACATAGATATGCATTAACGCGTATTTTTGTATGCGTTGCGGCCCGCAATAGCGCCAATTGCAGTCGGAAATGCAGAAAAAGCTACGCGTGGCCAGTCCTGACGGGCCTGTTGGCAAAAACGAAACTAGCTGGCAGCGGGGGACCAGAGGGTGAGTGACTGCGAGGGCACAGGACTGCTGCAGGGGGCTGGTAGAAGCCCAGCCCCCAGGTGAGTAAAACTCTTTTTTTTTTCTGACTTAAGGCTCACTTTAAAAAAAATAGCCAACAACCATGAAGTCAAACGATGGACGAGCTAGATCATTAAAAACTAAAGATCTGTCCTGGTGGACTTTTTTAAACGACGATCGTTAGCAAAAGTAATATATCGTTAAGAAACGGTCATTCGGAGCAGGCAAGACATACGCACTTTGTTTTATAGTCACAGCTCATTACATTTTCCCCTCGCGATGTAACGTTCATTCTATGATTGTGTCCAGTGACGCGTTGTATACTGCATGATTATACTATCATTTTTATTTTAACAGGACAAAGTGTATTTTTGTATGTTTTGTCAACACTATATTATCTAGATGCTCTACCTACATACCGACGGTATGAAATAGAAATTTAGTTATGTCATATACGTAACGTTAGTTTTACAGCGTAACGTACGTTTTGAACCGTTCGTTACGTGCGGGCGGAACTTGCTATGATGTAACTTCCAGGAGATCGTTTGTCAACAAACGATCAGATCGTTACACACCTTTAAAAGCTAGGTTGTTCTTTCGTCAATTAAAAGATCGTTCGTCGTTCACAACGAACGATCGTTGTCGTATGTGAGTACGTAGCTTTAGAAGTGGCTGCAGGTAAAGCCTCCTGATGCATTTAAAGTGACAGCATGTGCAGAGACCTTTGCATTATCAGATATTGCAAGGCCCAAAACCAAGTCTCTCAACATGACCGCTAAGTGCACCATGGCAAAGAGCACCTGTCTTAGGCCCAGTGCACACCGAGCGGTTTTTGGAGCGATCCGCCGGCCGCATCCGCCTCTAAAAACGCTTGTCTAATGTATTGCAATTGGATGGTGCACACCGGCGGTTTGCGTTTTTTGCCAAGCCGCAAACGCGCCTCCTGCTGCGCGTTTGAGGTTTTCGGAAGCGTTTCGTCCTCAATGTAAAGTATAGGAAAACCGCAAACCGCTCTGAAAAACGCTAGTTCAGAGCGGTTTGCCAGGCATTTTTGTTACAGTAGCTGTTCTGTAACAGCTTTTACTGTAACAATATGTGTAATCTGCTACACAAAAATGCACGCAAAACCGCTAGGTATGTTTAGAAAACCTCTCTAAACATACCTAGAATCGCTCTGAAATCAGTTCCCAAAACAGCTAGCGTATTGCGGATCTGCTAGCGGTTTTGGTGTGCACTGGGCCTTAAGGTGCGTACACACATGCGACTATAGTCGTTTGTAACGATCGTTCCCCGATCTTTACTAATGACGATCGTTACAAAAAACGAACCACCGACTATTAAGGCAAATGACAAACGAGCCAAATCGCTACAAAAGAAAGTTCTGTCTCGGCGGATTTTAACCAACGACGATCGTTTGCAAAAGTAGTACATCGTTGCAAACGGTCGTTCGTACTAGGCTTGACATGCGCATTTCACTATTTCTCCCTGAAACTTCATATTTTTATGCGCAGGCGCAATAGTTGCTTTACGTGATGTAACGTTCGTTCTAACGATCAGATCGTTACACACATTTAAAAACTAACTTTACTCAGGTCGTTCTTTCATCAATTAAAAGCTCGTTCGTCGTTCTCAACGAACGATCGTTGTCGCATGTGTGTACGTAGCATTAGAAGTGGCTGCAGATAGAGCCTCCTGATACATTTAAAGCGTCAGCATGTGCAGTGGCCTTTGCATTAGCAGTAATTGCAATCAGGAACTGCAATTTTTTTTTTATTTTTTTTTTAACTTTTTATTGCCAAATTTGCATAGATGTACAATTTATGAACAGTTCATAAGAAAGGAACTGAAATTAATGAGTGACTTTCCTGAGTTTAGTCATTACCTAAATGTGCATAATTACTATTAGAAACGAAATTACGTCCACTTTCGTAACTAAAATAATTTTGTATAGAAAACACAAAATTACGAAATTTAGTGTTAAATGCAAATTTGCTCCGAAACACAAAATTACTAAACCAAAATTTAGGTTACAGAATTTCAAATTACGGTTTGTATGGCAATTAGGAGATTACGAATTTGTGTCGTTGCGGCAAAATTCACATCCGTAATTAACCCATTCAGGTTCCGCGGTTTTCACGTGAGAAATGTTCACCTCCCATTCATTAGCCTATAACTAAATCACTACTTATCACAATGAACTGATCTATATCTTGTTTTTTACGCCACCAATTAGGCTTTCTTTGGGGGGTACATTTTGCTAAGAGCCACTTTACTGTAAACGCATTTTAACAGGAAGAATAAGAAAAAATGGAAAAATTCATTATTTCTCAGTTTTCAGCCATTATAGTTTTAAAATAATACATGCCTCCATAATTAAAACTCACGTATTGTATTTGCCCATATGTCCCGGTTATTACACCGTTAAAATCATGTCCCTATCACATGTATGGCGACAATATTTTATTTGGAAATAAAGGTGCATTTTTTCCATTTTGCATCTATCACTATTAACAAGTTTAAAATAAAAAAAATATAGAAATATTTCATCTTTACATTGATATTTAAAAAGTTTAGACCCTTAGGTAAATATTTACATGTTTGTTTGTTTTTATTGTAATGGGTT
This sequence comes from Hyperolius riggenbachi, assembly GCF_040937935.1. NCBI lineage: Eukaryota > Metazoa > Chordata > Amphibia > Anura > Hyperoliidae > Hyperolius > Hyperolius riggenbachi. Next base: position 414,298,201 of record NC_090650.1, read on the forward strand.
TTTTTTTTATAGTAAACATTTTATTTGGATAGTTTTGGGAGGGTGGGAGGTAAACAATAGATGTATAATGTAAATGTGTGTTCATTTTAATTTATTTTTATTTTCAGTTGTAGTATTACTTTTTGGCCACAAGATGGCGGCCATGAGTTTGTTTACATGACGTCACTCTAAGCGTAACACACGCTTAAAGTGACGCATCGGGGAGGGAACGGCCAGAAAAGGCGCAGCTTCCGAAAGAAGCTGTCGCTTTTTCAGCGGGGGAGAGGAATCAGTGATCGGGCACCATAGCCCGATACATTGATTCCCTGGCTACCGAATCCGCGTCCGGGAGTGCGCGTGCACGCGTGCGATCGGCCGCGGGAGCGCGCGGTAGCGCGCATGGTTCCTTGACGTAGTTTCTACGTCCAGGAACCAAAATAGGTTAAGGAAACACGCAGAGGCGTTGCTAGGCTCCTAAGAGATCCGGACGGTGGATTATTGACAGACCTAGCCCGTTTTTATACCGGCTAAGGTCACTAGTATCACATAAATAGGCAGTGTCAATTAAACATAACTAGGCAGAATTACCTGGCTTCTGTGCTGGCTGGGCTGGCTTTCTGCTGGGCGGACTGGGCCTGCTGCCAGGTTATCTGGCAGACTCCCCCCCCCCCCCCCATAGCATTCCCTGACCTTCTAGTGGACCCCCTCCCATGCTCCCACAGGCCTCCCATTGAGGCACCACAAGTCCCAGCATGCCTCCAAAGAAGAACAACAGCTCCCTGCATGCCCCCATAAAGGCATCACCGCACCAAGCATGGCACCACAGCACCCAGTATGTCCACATAGAGGCACCACAGCACCCAGCATAACCCTGATTGATGCAGCACAGCTCCCAGCATGCCCACCATTGAGGCACCACAGCTGACTGCTTGGGGGACATCCGGGGCACCCCAGAATAGATCTGGGGCACGTGTCACTGATCTTTGGGGTTAGCGGCGCCCCTGGAAACACGAAATTACGAAAATTTCAGCTCAACAGTACTGGCTATGGGACAGCTGTACACATGCCAGATTCTAGGCTGAGACGTTGCAGGATGATTGTCTCGGGCGAGGATTATCTAGAGTGTGCCCGAGGCTTTAGACTTGCTTTAGTTGGCATATCTACGGGTGACAAATCCTGGCTGACATTCTGCTTCTAGGGTTAAGATGGGCTTTAATAAATCTAATCCCGGTCTGCAGGAGGTCTCCCGTCCTCTGGCGACCAGAGATGGCTTCAGTTATAGCGTCCGGAGAATATTTCCTATCTAACATGAATATTTTCAGTACAAACAAGCAGAGAATGAGAAAGTGAAATCTGGCCCCAGCCTGCCAAGTGCCTTTGGCTGGGCAGAATCTGCTGTAAGAACATAATAGCTGTCTCCTCCTTGGAACGATCCGGATACGTCTGCACCAAGGCCAAGAGTCTCTGCTGCAGATTCCGAGCCAACCCTGATTAGCTGGGAGTCTTCGATGTGACTCCGCCATTGTTTGAAAATCATATTTTATTGCATTCTTCGGTCTACCACATCTACCTCGCTGCTAATTAAGTTTAGTCGCCCGCAGGATAATACGACCCATCCAGCGGTTCTGCCCCTGCAACTGAATTTGCTCCTTTAATTGGCAGTAATGTAACAGGCTGTACTGTACTGCACTTAAAGGGGAAACCATCTTTCTTTAGTTTGGGACAAGGCGGAGAATTTGAGGACAGAAAGTGAAAGAAATTTTCTCAGATGAGGATAAGGTAAGGTATAAAAAATAGTGGTTTTAAAGGGATCCTGCAATGAGTACAGAGGCTGCCATGTATAGGTGTAGGTAGGTATCACCATAGCAGCCATAGCAACTGCTTTGGGGCCTATAGTACACTGACCGCATAGGGGGACACAAGAACAACCAATCATTACACTGGCAACGTAGAGGGACACAGGAACAGTAGATCAGTTTAAAATACCATATATGTTTGATATGAATGCGGCTAAGATTAGGCACCACCATGGGGGATTAAGGGTCGGCACCACCAAGGGAAGGTCTTAGATTTAGGCACCACCATGGGGGGGTATTAGGGCTAGGGACAACCAGGGGAGGTTAAGGTTAGGCACCAACAGAGGGGGGGTCTTAGGGTTAGGCACCATTAAGGGAAGGTCTTAGGGTTAGGTACCATTGGGCGGGGGGGGTATTAGGGCTAGGCACAACCAAGGGGGTCTTAGGGATAAGCACCAAGTGTGCAATAATTGTTTAAATACAATTAGGCATGTGCATACATTGTATTGATTCCAAAACCTTTAGAACTAATTATTGGAATTCAAATTGACTTGGTAAGCTCAGTGACCCCGATCTACAAACACAGGTAAATCCAATTATGAGAAAGAAGATTTAAGGGTGTCAATTGTAAGTTTCCCTCCTCTTAATTTTCTCTGAAGAGTAGCAACATGGGGGTTTCAAAACAACTCACAAATGACCGGAAGACAAAGATTGTTCACCATCATGGTTTAGGGAGAAGTATACAGAAAGCTGTCTCAGAGATTTCAGCTGTCTGTTTCCACAGATAGGAACATATTGAAGAAATGGAAGACCACAGGCTCAGTTCAAGTTAAGGCTCCAAGTGGCAGAACAAGAAAAATCTCGGATAAACAGAAGCGACGAATGGTGAAAACAGTCAGAGTCAACCCACAGATCAGCACCAAAGACCTACAAAACCATCTTTCTGCAGATGAAGTCACTGTGCATCGTTTAACCATTCGGCAAACTTTACACAAGGAGATGCTGTATGCGAGAGTGATGCAGAGGAAGCCTTTTCTCCGCCCACAGCACAAACAGAGCCGCTTGAGGTATGCTAAAGCATATTTGGACAAGCCAGCTTCATTTTGGAATAAGGTGCTGTGGACTGATGAAACTAAAATTGAGTTATTTGGGCATAACAAGGGGCGTTATGCATGGAGGAAAAAGAACACAGCATTCCAAGAAAAACACCTGCTACCTACAGTAAAATATGGTGGTGGTTCCATCATGCTGTGGGGTTGTGTGGCCAGTGCAGGGACTGGGAATCTTGTCAAAGTTGAGGAATGCATGGATTCCACTCAGTATCATCAGATTCTGGAAACCAATGCCCAGGAATCAGTGACAAAGCTGAAGCTGTGCCGGCGCTGGATCTTTCAACAAGACAACGACCCTAAACACTGCTCAAAATCCACTAAGGCATTCATGCAGAGGAACAAGTACAATGTTCCTGAATGGTCATCTCAGTCCCCAGACCTGAATATAATTGAAAATCTGTGGTGTGAGTTAAAGAGAGCTGTCCATGCTCGGAAGCCATCTAACCTGAATGAACTGGAGATGTTTTGTAAAGAGGAATAGTCCAAAATACCTTCAACCAGAATCCAGACTCTCATTGGAACCTACAGGAAGCGTTTAAAGGCTGTTATTTCTGCAAAAGGAGGATCTACTAAATATTGATTTGATATCTTTTTTTGTGGTGCCCAAATTTATGCACCTGCCTAATTTTGTTTAAACAATTATTGCACACTTTCTGTAAATCCAATAAACTTCATTTCACTCCGCAAATATCACTTTGTTTGTCTCCTATATGATATATTTAACTGACATTTTTTATCGTAACAACCAACAATTTATACAGGAAAATTATGACGATTTACAAGGTTGCCCAAACTTTCGCATCCCACTGTATATGACGACATTTCTCCGCTACATCTGGCGCCTTTTTTTCCAGGCGCCAGCAAGAATCCTATTATTATTATTATTATTATGCAGAACTTGGAACTCAAGCAGAACTTGGAACTCGGTACATAGCAGTGATGGCGAACCTTTTGAAGGTTTTAGTTATGAAAAAAACAACTCCTACATTAAAGGACACTCTACATTTGAAATGCATAACATTTGTGTATCACAGCCAAATATACGGTACTGGGTTTTTAAAAAAAAAATTCTCTGGATTACCACCAGTGGTGTAGAAACACGTACCGCCCCTGGTGGTACCGCCGCTGTCCGCGCTCCCGCTCGCTTGTGCACATGCTCCTGCGCTCGTGCATGCCGCCGCCCGCTCGGAGATCATTGAATGGGAAAAAAATGTTCCCGCTCGTTGATCTCAGCCCCCAGTACTTCCGACGCTTACAGGTCCCATGAACAAAAAAGTGCTGTGTCCATCTTGTGGCCAAATAGTAAAACTACATCCAAAAACATTTTTCATTTTTAAATACCTAGTTTTACATTATAAATTAACTCATTACCTCCCACACTCCTCAATTTTTTTTTTTTTTTGTAATAAAAAGAAAAAAAATTACAATTAAAAAAAAATACATAAATAGTTGCCTTAGGGACTGAACTCTTTAAATATTTATGTCAAGAGGGTATAACACTGTTACTTTATAAACTATGGGCTTGTAATTAGGGATGGATGCAAAACTGAAAAAAATGCACCTTTATTTCCAAATAAAATATTGGCGCCAAACATTGTGAAAGGGACAAAATTTACACGGTGTAATAACCGAGACAAATGGGCAAATACAATACGTGGGTTTTAATTATGGAGGCATGTATTATTTTAAAACTATAATGGCCAAAAACTGAGAAATAATGAATTTTTTCAGTTTTGTTCTTATTCTTCCTGTTAAAATGCATTTACAGTAAAGTAGCTCTTAGCAAAATGTACCACCCAAAGAAAGCCTAATTGGTGGTGGAAAAAACAAAATATAGGTCAGTTCATTGTGATAAGTAATGAAAAAGTTATAGACGAATTAATGGAAGGAGCGCTGTAAGGTGAAAATTGCTCTGGTGGTCAAGTGGTTAAAATCGTTTTTCTTACACTACAAGGTATTTTTGAAAAACATTTTTTACTTGTTCCCTATTCCCCCTGACCATTCTGGTTTGCACAAAAATTTTGCCGCAACATATGTGAAAAATTGCTCACGACTGCCGCATTTGTAATTTTCACATAACGTGCAAATTTACTAACCGATTATGCAAAATCACTTCTATAGATATTTTGAATAGCAGTAATTATTAACAAACTGTTCCCCCTTCTTGCACCTCTGACACTGTAATTGCCATTCAACACACACAAGCAATAGAACACAGCAGTACATGCATCCAGCTACATTTAAAGTGGTCAGCAGGTGCTCGTCAGCCAATCAGGATGCACTATCATACACCCTTTACCTGCCATATCACATCTAGCAGCCATTAGCATTCAGGTGAGAGGCTTCAGTTGGACGCCATCGCAAGATTGCGTCGCTAGCAGGACCGCCCCGTGCAGGCATCCCTCCCACAGGGGTCCCTCCCTAACCGCTCACCTGTCCGCCATGTCCTACAGCTGAAAGAAAACGTTTAAAAACACACGATTGGTTTGCACTATGGCCAGGGGCCCCAGACCTCTCTCACTGGCCGGGGCCCCAAGGGCAACATGCGATACTGAGGGGAGTGCAGGTGGGTCTGGACCTCTCACATCCAGAAAACCCACCAACACTGCCTCCATACTGAATGCTAAATTCAACACACACAAGCAATAGAACACAGCAGTACATGCATCCAGCTCAGGGGAGGACTGGCCAGGGGGGAAGGGGGGCAATTTCCCCCCAGGCTGCCTCTCATTTAATGATTTAGGGCTGGTACAGTGCCTGGTACATGTTTTTGTATAAGGCAATGTGAACCACTGGGCTGGCCGAGGGAAATCAATGCCTAATTACAGAGTAATTAGAGGGAGGGAAAGTTGGTAAATATAAACAGCATGATGCAGAGCAGAGGCTTGCCTGCAGGTCCGTGGGAAAATATCTGTCTGATTTTGGGTGGAAATTGGTTAAGAGTATCGATCTGAGATGCGGGGAAATCTCGGGCTGATGTGGTCGATCCAGTGCGATAATCACGAACAATGAACGCGACGGAACTCTAAATGTTTTATGTGCCCCCCCCATTGCCAGTGCATTATACTGTACCTGTCACGCTGTCCCTCATGTGTCCTTACTGAATTTCCCATGTGACTTTGGCATATAGCACATGGGGCACGTGTGTGTTGTAATTTAGGCCCGGGCTGCCGTGAAAATGGGCCTCTAGTTTGTGTTTTCCCTCCAGGCCAAAAGGTCCCAGTCCTCCCCTGATCCAGCTACATTTAAAGTGGTCAGCAGGTGCTCGTCAGCCAATCAGGATGCACTATCATACACCCTTTACCTGCCATACCACATCTAACAGCCATTAGCATCCAGGTGGGAGGCTTCAGTTGGACGCCATCGCAAGATTGCGCATGTTGGCCTTGGGGCCCCGGCCAGTGAGAGAGGTCCGGGGCCCCTGGCCATAGTGCGAACCAATCGTGTGTTTTTTAACTGTAGTTGCCATTGGCAGGTTTTGGTGCACTGTATCAATTATGTATAGAGTGTTTGTGGGGCCCCATTGTAAAACTTGCATCGGGGCCCACAGCTCCTTAGCTACGCCACTGAGAATAAATGTAGGGGGCCCCGCGTGCGCAGCAAGGGGCATGCAGCTGGCGCACCTCTCCGAGCTACACGTGCGAAAGGTTTGCATCTCTGGCTGGCAGGATCGGGAGGCCGTTGGCTGCGAGCTGTGCTCGGCCGCACCTGCGTGGTAGCGGTGTCCTGGTTACCCGCTGCAGTAAATATCTCGAGGCCGCATGCAAATGGGCGTGGTCATAACAGATCATGGGTGGATCCAAAAATTGTCCATAACATAAAGGTATGTGAACCTAGGCTGCATTCTGCAGACATTGTGTTCATTAACTGGGCCATAAGCAATGATCACTGCTCCTCAATAAGACAAAACCTGAAAAATTGAAATGGTCATTAAAAAACTACCATACCATTATTAATATTATTATTCTAAATCTATATCATTGGCGTCACTACAATCCATGGGGCCCTCCGGTGAAACTTTGATGGGCCGACCAATGTTCACACCCCTTCAGTTGCCTCCCCTTGGTGCCCAATCACGGCCTTGAGGCCCATCTCACAAGGGTCATAAAACAAGAGTGACCATCATGATCTTCACACCCGTAACAGCCACAAAAACACCTGATCTGAAGGATGGACCCCTTTACCAGAGGAAGTGAAGTAGTAGTTGGGACCACTGTACAGCTCTTGGGCTCCCTGCAGTCGCAGGGACTGCCATGGCTGGATTTCAGGCAAGGCCACAAAGGCCATGGCCTAGTGCGCCAGAAAAGCAAGGGGCGGGCTGTGGGCAGCAGGGTGGCAGTAGCAGTTAGCCTGCCAAACATTCCTCCTGCTACTCAGAGTTTGCACATAGCGGTGGGCGGCTACCAACAGCGGGATCTGGCACTGGCCACATGAAAGGGCAGCAAACTGACACTAACATTGATTTCTGCCACTCACAGAATGTGCCGCTCGCCAAGGAGCTCACAATCTAATCTCTGCCATCATGTCACTAACTGTCCTCAGAGGAGTTTATAATGTAATCTTGCCATCACTTCTCTAAAGCCCCATGTACACCATACAATTTTTTGTCCGATTCGATTCATTGATTTGATTTGATTCACTCTTGACATGTCCGATCAAGATTCGATTCAATTTGCCATTGTTTTGCAATGGCAAATTGAATTGAATCGAATCAATGAATCGAATCAGACAAAAATTGTATAGTTTAGATGGGGCTTAAAGCGGGCCCAAACCAAACATTTTTTTTAATTCAAAATATTTAGTTGCACCACTCTAACACATACAAAGATAAACAAACACTTATTCAAGCCTATGAGCATTTCAGTGCATGCTTTTTACCCTTCTCTTCATAAGTAGTGTTATACAGGTGGCAGCGATTACGTCTGAGCTTAGTAGGAGGTTTTAGATCATGGGTGTGTTTGTCATCAGCTACCCTCCCTCACCTCCCCTGTGACATCATCAGTAGCAGCCTGTGTTTTGTTTTTGTTTTTTTATCTCCTCCACCAGTCTGACGGATTCTGTCCCGGCAATATGAAAAGGAAGGGAGGGGTTCCTCCAATAAATGTAAAATATTTTATATTTGTCATCATGCAGCTGAAGAAAAGGCTGCTATTTATTATTATAAGTTAGAAAATAGATTTTATTTCTGAAATCTTGTATTTTTAATTTGGGTCTACTTTAACTGTCCTAAAGCCCCATCTACACCATACAATTTTTTGTCCGATTCGATTCATTGATTCGATTTGATTCAATCCAACATGTCCGATCGGGATTCAATTCAATTTGCCATTGTTTCGCAATGGCAATTAGAATAAAATCCTGATCAGACATGTCGGATTGAATCGAATCAATGAATCAAATCAAATCGGACAAAAAATTGTATGGTGTAGATGGGGCAGGGGCCTTCAATCTAATCCCTGCCATGTTGGGGGGGTTGGGATGCTGTCGGTCCAGGGGCAGCAGGTGATAATGGATCATGGGTGGCAGGGATGCTCAAACCCAAATTCGGGTGAATCCGGATAGTTGCAATCCGGATTTCACCCAGTAAACCTGTGCGTGGCAGGCGGGGGGGGTCAAGCTTACCTGTCTGAAATCTTCTTCGGTCCGTCCCTCAGTGCCTCCCACGATGCGGTCCATGTGCATCACGTGACTACAAACACTTCCTCCTTCAACCCGGAAGGAGGAAGTGTTTGTACTCACGTGACCGCCGTGTGGAACGCATCGTGGGAGGCGCCGAGGGACGGACGAAGAAGACGTCAGACAGGTAAGCTTGACCCCTCCGCCCACCTCGCACAGGTGGCAACTATCCGGATTCACCCGAATTCGGATTTGAGCATCCCTGATGGGTGGTAACAAATACAAATTCAGGCCTGGGGACTGCTCTCCTCTAGTTATGCCCCTGGATGGAGGGAGTTTTTCTGTTCATCTTTCAGACTTGATGCAACTTCCGACTTAATTCCAGGACATGAGTAGGTAGTTCTGGGAAGGCAATCCTATGCAGACACATTACACTGGCACCAGGAGAGCATTATAGACATCATACAGCCCTGCTGGTGAATCACTCGCGGAGGGAGAGAGTGAGTAATGCGGCACTATTGGAAACGCTTATCTGTTATTATTATTAATGGCGCAGGAAGGGAACAGACTGACAGACAGACATGAGAGGAAAGGATCATTTGTCATCTGCCAGTCACAGGCCTCCCTCTCTGAGGAGGAAGGCAGAACATTTTCCGCCAAGCATCACCAGATTGGCACGTGGAATGTATACCTTTTCCAAATATTTAGCCCTTGAAAAAGTATTGACCGCAGAAGTGTCTGATTTTACTGGTGTGTCAAGATGTGCGCTCACAGGCCTCGGAAGTAGCTAGATTGTGAAACAGTCGTCAGGCCTTGCAGCAATGGCGCCCACTGCAAAACCCTGATACCCCACAATGCCCAGCACGATAAGTACCATTTGCAGTTTGCAGCTTATGTGCATTTAGCACTATCTTTGCATCACCATGGACAATTTGTATTTCCGGCCAGTGCTGCTACTGAGCAATAAATCACTTACAGTGCAAGACAATTTCTCGCTTTTGTTGTGTGTGTCTTAATATCGCAGTATCGACATCATTGTTCCCAGCTATACAATGTTCTTTACTGCCCTGTTCACATATCTGCAGGGTAAACCCAATGGCATGGCAACGGGGGATGCAAAGGTAGCAACCGCTCCAGGGCTTCTAGACCACAGGATGATTAAAGAGAATCTGTACTCTCAAATTCTTACAATAAAAAGCATACCATTCTATTCATTATGTTCTCCTGGGCCCCTGTTTGTCGTTTCCGCCGCTCCCCGCCACAATCTTAGTATTTAATCACCAGTTTTAGCCAGTGTTTACAAACAAAAAAAATGGCCGCTAACCAGGAAATGATGTTTGTATGTATCTCATGTTACAGTATAATACAAGTTTTTATTGCATAGTGAATTATCTGCACTCCATTTCTCACAGTTCTCAGCATGAGACAGGCAGCTCCCTTCCCCCTCAGAGAGACCTGTCTGTGAGGAGTAAACAAAGCACACAGAGCCTGCAGGGGGCGTGCATAACTTCTCCCTATCACAGCAGAGGCAGCACATTCCTCCCTGGCTCCACAGAGCTTGACAAAGAAAAGAAGATTAGATATATTACAGAGACAGTGCAACTAGAAATGGCTGCAGTAATCCAGACCACTTTAGAACAGGTACAGGAACTTATAGGATACTAAAAATAAGGCTGAACATTTTGTTACAGAGTCTCTTTAAGTTAATGTGGGCATACAGCCGATTGCTACAGACAACTCATAGACTCTGCATCCCTTGGCAGGGTGCTGAAAACATATCATAGTTAAATAGGAACTTTAGTGAAAAGGGGAAAAAATAAATCAATACATTGCAAAGTGAGAAGTTAAAAAACAGAAGTGAGATCAAGAAATGACTGATGTAATTTGTTCATATTGTTTGATCCACAATCAGCCTGCAGGTCATCATCTTTACTACTGGCAGACAAGAAAAAAACTAGACAGCAGCAACTGCCATTCTCTATAACCACACCCCCTAACAATGCGATAGGCTAAAAGGTTGTTTTTTTTTTATAGATATACTGTACATATGTACAGAGGGAGATACTGGTTGCTTGGCAGTTGGAAACAGCTGTTATTTCCCACAATGCAACAAGGTTCACAGACAGGAAACTGTCTTGATCTAGGTCCTGACATCACACTGTGGTGTTGGGTCCTGACACCCCCTTGATAATCTATTGGAGAAAAGGTAAAAATGTCTCATGCGAAAGGGGATATCAGCTACTGATTGGGATAAAGTTCAGTCCTTTGTTAAAATTCCTCTTTTATGTGGGCACACAGCTGATTGCTACAGGCAACTCATTGACTCTGCTTTGATTGGTGGGTGCTGAAAACATATCATAGTTAAAATGACCTGGGGGCCTAATGCACTTACCAGCCCCAGGCAGGGCCAGATTTGTACTCTTTACCACCCAAGGCTATCGTCAGCAGCCGCCCTCCCCCCCCCCCCCCCTCCAATATAGGCAGCCGGATGATCCATCCAACCCCCCCTACCTCAAGTATAGGTAGCCAGATGACCCTTACCTCCCCACCCCCCTCCAGTACAGGCAGCCAGATGACCCATCCAATCACCACCACCTCAAGTATAGGTAGCCAGATAACCCTACCCCCCTCCTCCAGTCTAGATAGCCTGATGACACCCCCTTCCCTCCAGTATAGGTAGTCTAATGATTCCTCCCCCTTCCCTTTAGTATAAGAACCCAGATGACCCTCTCCTCTTCCGTATAGATAACCTGATGACCCCCCTCCCTCCAGTATAGGTAGCCAGGTGACCCTTCCTTCCACCCCAGTATACCCTGCTGTTCACCCGCCCTTGATCCTGTGGTGCCCTAGGCCATGGCCTATGCGGCCTTGGCTTAAATCCGACCCTGGCCCCAGGTCCCATGAATATTGCACAAAATGGACATTTTTGACATAATCAATCCTCGTGTAGCTGAAAAGATAGAAAAAGAGACCTGAAATCAACTATGGAGGATGCAGTCTAAGAAGATTCTTCAAGCAATATAACAATTAAGGCAGGCCCAGAAGAACGGAGGAGGCCAGACTGCAATCAAGAAAAGAAGCTTCAGTCAAGCCAGCTCTGGAAGAACTGAAAAGCAGCCTGCTTCTATCTGAACCACCAAACTTATTTTCAGTAATTTCTTGCTCAGTGGGAGACTTAGAAGAGGAACCAAGCAGGGGCATAACTAGAAATCACTGGTCCCCCTGCAAAACTTTGGATGGGGCCCCTCCCCCTACACACTGAATTGGGACGGTCTACAAAACTTTGTATGATTCGTTATAAGTGGCTGAGCCGATGCAGTCATTAGAACAGTTGCGCAGAGAGCAGAACGTTTTTTCACTCATTGCTCTTAGTTGTCAGTCTTTCAGGACAGGGAAAATAAATTCTCCCCCGCCCCCCTCCACGGGGCCCCCTGTGGCTTCTGGGACCCCCTGCAGCTGCATCCCTTGCAGGGTCTATTGTTACGCCCATGGAACCAAGGATTAAACTACATCCCAATCAGTGCCTGATACCCCCTTTCCCACCAGAAATCTTTACCTTTTATCTCATAGATCATCAGGGGGTCTGTTTGGCTGAAATTGTGGTGAAACCCCTCCCACAGTGTGATGTCATGACCATGGTCCTGACAGTTTGCTGTCTGCGAACCTCGTCGCATTGTGAGAAATAACGTCTTTTTTCAACTGCCAAGCAAGCAATATGTCCCTCTGAGCATAGAACTCTCAGTAACGAACATTCCGCACCAATCACCTGGCAGAACCAAAGATGTCACAACCAGGCATTGACTACATAATCTATAAGCAAACACTGTAAAAAAAATAAGCAATTTCATTCATTATGTTATTTTCACTACAGTTCCTCTTTAAGTCAGTTCCCCAGCACTGAGGTTGCCAGAAGGAACAACTGGCTGTATAGAACATGCCCTAATGCAGTGCAGCCTCGGCCCTCTCCCCATCACCCAGCTGTACAGGAACATGTGGGGAGGATTAGGAAACATGACCAGCAATACATCCCATTTACATTCACTTTTATGTGTCACATCTGTTCCTCATAAAGGCTTTGCAGCGAGGAAGCTGGTATAGTGTGTAATGTACCCGCACGGCCTGTATTCACTGTAATGGTAACACAGACTGACAGATGAGCGCAGACATAACAGCCAATATCCATGGAGCAGTGCCTGAGCCAGTGAGCCCACATTTCCAAAGCAGTCCTGCTGGCGGAGGTCTGTCCCTGGAAATGGTCCTGATTTTTTTTGTGCAAACTCGTTGTAATCCCACTTTTCCCTGATCTTGAAGTGTATCCAAGGTGTATTTGGGGGCATATGGAACACAGAGGCATGTTTCCTGCTGTATGCCATGCTTCTGTGTCCGCTCCATGCCGCCCTCAGCACCCCCTGCTCTGCGCCGCGACCCCCCTGAAATTTCCGATATGCAACATGTGGGCAATCTAGAGGGAAAGGGGCGTCCCTTACAGGAGAAGCACTCCTGCAAAACGCCCACTCTGGGAATCAGGAACGCCCCCTTCCTCCGCTCACTGCCCATTTGCCACCTATCCCCCGCCCATTTCCCGCCTTTGTAAGCTCTGAGCTTCTCGGTTGAAAGCGCAGAGCTCTGTATGCAGTGCCGTGACCCCTGGAAGTGAAAGTAAGCCATCACAGACTTCAAGGGGAGGGGTCAAGGAGCGGAGGGGATGGGTGCTACTTGATCTGGCTTGGCCCCCCACCCCAACAGGTAATACATTTTTTATTACAAATTAATGTCAGCTCGGGTTCTCTTTAAAGGATAATTGTAGTAGTTCCAAGCATATTGCTCTACTGGATAGTGTAATGGTTAAGGGCTCTGCCTCTGACACAGGAGACCTGGGTTCGAATCACAGCTCTACCTGTTCAGTAAGCCAGCACCTATTCAGCAGGAGACCTTAGGCAAGTCTCCCTAACACTGCTACTGCCTATAGAGCGCATCCTAGTGGCTGCAGCTCTGGCGCTTTGAGTCCGCCAGGAGAAAAGCGCTATATAAGTGTTTGCCTTTTTACTTTTTGAGTTAAGAAAGAGCGACACTTTAAGACACACCCCTGCAACACCTCTAACCACGCGCCCTACCACACCCCTCACCATGCATACCACAAACAATTCAGAATCAAAAGATGTAGTTTTATCATCCAAACTACACTGGCCCTTCATATCAATGGTAGTTTTCATGAAAATAAAAAATATATCAATTAAATGATAGAAATAATGTTTAGAGTCTACTAAACACATTTATCAGTAGAAAAGTACATATACTTACATAGATCTGTACATCAGTTCTGAAAGAGGGACACATGAGGAAGAAAGAGGGACAGAGGAACAGGGCTCCCAAAGAGGGACTGTCCCTAAGAAAAAAGGGACAGCTGGGAGCTATGGATATCAAATGACTAACCCCATTACCCTCATACAGTGGCGTATCTACCGCCCCTGCAGCCCCTGCAAGCGCAGTAGGGCCCGGGGGACTAAGGGGCCCGGCGGCTGCCTGTTTATATGGGTCAGAACACAGTCACTTGCCTTTGCTTTGACGCAGCCACACAGGGCGCACAGTGATAGACGCAGAGGCAAAGCAGCATGCTCGGTTCTGCTTCCTCTAATCACCGCCTGACTTGTCACATTTACTGCCCGCCCCCCGCAGCACGTGGTGGTCCCGGGAGAAGAAAGATGCAGGCAATGCTGAGACTGGAGGGAGACAGAGGAGAGAGGGTTGCCTGCAGTCCTGCAGTCGGACTCCCATGTGTAAGTATCACAGCAAGTTATTACTTCCTGCTAACTGCTGTTGGAGCTGATGGCTTCTCCTCTCTGATCTCGGCTGGGTGCTTCTAGGATAGCGCTGTCATGTCTGGGGCAGAGATCAGTGAAGAGTACACATGACTTCTCCAGGGAGGCTGCTGACCGGAGTTTCTTATCTCCTGCACTCTGGTGTCAGATGTCGCAACTGGAAGACTGTCTGTGCGGGGGTGAGCAGAGGGATATCATGGGTAAAGCTATGCATCATCCCTGCACCCCACAGTATAGTGTAAAATAAGGAAACGTTAAAGTGATGTGACAATAGTCTTAATGTGTAACCTGTCCCCCCAACCCACCAACATTAATTATTTCTGACACCTAACCCTGACTTTGTTAGCGCCCATTCACAAAGATGTTTCTCGGGCTGTAAATTTCAGCCATGGTGTTCGTTGTTAAGTGCTACCACCGTTTTGCGTCAGGTTTATGCAAAAGCAATACATATTTGCTCCTATTTTTGCGTTGTCTGCTCCAGTTGCTTATCTGATCCTGGAAGCAAAATATTGCCCCAGGATCAGTTTTCCATGTCCACCTGCCAGGGAGGGGGGGGAATGCCACACTCCACTGAAAGTCGCTAAATGCTTTTATGCAAGCATGCAGAAAAGCATTTAGACGAGAAGTCGACAGAAGCCAGTGTGAACTAGTCCTTAAAGTATACCAGAGATCAGTCATACTTACCGTTTTATACATACCTGGGGCTTCCTCCACCCCCATAAGCATGGACCACTCCCACGCCGCTGTCCTCCGCTGCCCACAGCTTCGGTACTGGGTCCCGTTAGTTCGCCCAGTCTGCACAAGAGGAAGTGCGCTCTTTACATATCTCTCCGGCGGCCGCTGGAGAGATACGTAGAGGGCGCACTTCTCTTGCACAAGACTGACCTCGACTGGGCCACGGCTGAACTATTGAGACCCGATACCGGAGCTGGAGGCAGCCAAGGATGGCGGCGTAGGAGCGATCCATGCACATGGGGCTGGAGGAAGCCCCAGGTATGTATAAAACGGTAAGTATGACTGATCTCTGGTTTCCTTTAATACGTGACCATAATTACCTCTCCTCACCTATGATTCCCCCCCCCCCCCCCCAAGAAAAAAGGGCAGGCAGGCTTTGACGCTGCCACTCTCCCCTAGCACACACAATTTAGCAGAGCAGTGGCATATAATACTTTACCTGATTCCACCAGCGGGAGAGGTTCTCTCCTTTACAGTGTAGGTCACTGCATTATATAATGCAGTGACCTTTATTATATATAATATGCGGGTGGGGGGCCCATCCAAAAATTTTGCAGGGGGGCCCAGTGATATCTAGTTACGCCCCTGCCCTCATACCATCTACTTTCATCTAACCAAGGGTACTACGCCACCAAATGCTCCCCCTCGCAATCCACCTATCTCCTTAAAGTGGAGCTGAACTCTTGCAGAGGACAGAAGGAAAACATAAAGAAATGGACCCTGTATGTATTTAGAGAGATTAGCCTGTCTAATTCCCCCTTAACTCTGTGACTAATGTAATTTAATGTAATCTAATGTAATGACTGTAATTTTATCTCTCAGCTGTGTCAGCACAGGAGTATTGGAAGTCCTCGCAGAGCAGCTAATTTGTAAACACAGGATGTTAACCCTATGTCTGCTTCCGTGAAAGCAGGAAGTAGACCAACTGCAGATTTATTGCAGGATTTATATTAGCTGTTACAAAGAAATGTTTTTCTTTAAAGGTTATTATGCTGTTGCTTATCTTTTAGAGCAGAGAGAAAGTTCTGAGTTCAGGTCCACTTGAAGACCACCCAGGAGTCTCTCAGCACACGAGAGAGACACTTTGGAGAGTACTGAAAACGATTGCAGCTCCTAATAACTGTTCAACGACCATTTATTCTGAGAAGGTGTGAGAGAGTTACAAATGTTCTTATCCAAAGGCCGTTCCCAATTCCCAAATTCAGTATTTTAAAAAGTCAGCCCAGATGCTAATTAGGTACCATTCTTCTTGTGACCTAACGTCTGCTTCTGACAATCGCTGGAGAAAGAATAACACATCAGACAGAACGCGAAGCCGCTCGTGGATGTTTGAGCGCGACGATGGAGTCAGAACGCTTTCGCTGGCAGCAGAGCCCTCGGCGGCTTGTTCTCATTAGCCATTGCGGCTGGGTTGTCCCGTCGTCAGTGAACGCTGCTGGTGTGACTCTCGTTAAACGCCGTCACAAGGACTGCAGATTACTCTTTCACAGCTTTCTGTGACTCTGGGAATAGAAATGACAATAAGCCTTTGTGTTGACCAAATATTATCTCAGCCTTTTCGGAATCCTAGCGTGTTTCCAGGCGGTGCACAAGTTCAGTTATTGCTGTAATATTATAGCGGTATTACCTGGTAGACTTTGACCTCTGTCCATTGGTGTAAGTACAAAACATAGGGCCCCCCAGAAAAATATTGAAGGGCCCCATTACTTTCAGGCTGTGCTCTCCCAGCACCCACCACCACCATACCTCCCAACTTTTTGAGATAAGAAAGAGGGACACTTGAGCCACACCCCTGCCACACCCCTAATCTCACCCCTGACACACCCCTAGTTACACGTACCATAAAGATGTGTGTGGAGTTCACCATGTTTTCCAGGGAGCGACCGCAAGCTTGAAAATTCCCAACCAGGAGATGTACTCACATCTACAGACTATATCTCCCAGCATGCAGAGCATGCAACACGGGCGGAAGCTTCAAACTGCGATCGCTCCCTGGGAAAATGGCGCGCTGTATCATCAACCTTCCCATACCTCCCAACTTTTTGAGATGAGAAAGAGGGACACTTAGGCTACTTGCACACAAGACGTTGCGTTAGGTGCTACGTTAGGTCGCATAACGTGCACCTAACACAACGTATGGTGCTGCAAGTGAGGACGGTAGAGTGAGCCGCGTTAGGCGGCTCGATTCCTATAAGGTCTCCCAGAGTGGCGCTGATTGGCCAGCGGGACCACGTGATGCGGAGCGAGACACTCCGCATCACGTGGTCCCGCCGGCCAATCAGCGGCCGCCATGTGCGCGGCTACTGTAGCTGGCTCTCCCCGCCTCCTCTCCGCCCCCCACTGCGCATGTGCAAACAGTTTAACGCGGCTATAGCCGCTCTAACGCCGTAGCATGCTGCACTTTCCGGAGAACGTGCAGCGTTACATGTAACGCAACGTGGGCTGTGTGAACAGACCACTTGTGTTACATTGCTGTGCGTTGGGGGAGCGTTACAGGCGCACTAACGTGCGCCTGTAACGTCTTGGTGTGTAAGCAGCCTTAAGCCACACCCCTAATCTCACCCGTGACATACCCCTAGTCACGGATACCATAAAAATTTCAAAAGAAAAATATGGTGTTGTATAATTGAAACCACACTGGTCCTTTCTATCCTGGTTCATTTGCCTTCATATTAACATTTGAAAATAAGAAATATATCATTTTAAAGGATGGGAATACAAGTTTAGAGACAATTAAACACATTTTTCAGCATATAAAATACATCTATTTACAAAGATCTACAGGGAGTGCAGAATCAGGGCCGGCCCGCTCATGAGGCGGGGTGAAACATTTGCCTCAGGCGGCAAACTTCTAAGGGCGGCACCCGCCCGGGGGGGGCGGCTGCCGAGCCGGAGGGGTAGCGGGCATGTCGGGGGTATTGGGCCTAGCAGTGGGGAGGGGGGTCGGACCCCCCCCTCCCTCGCCTGGGTCCCCCGATCTGCGCTCCCCTCCAGCCTGTAATTAGGAAGCCGCTGCCAGATTGTAAGAGGCACGGGCGGGGAGGACTCACCTTTTCCGCGTTCCAGCGAGCGCTCCACTGACGTCACTTCCTGCATCGCCGCCCACTGTATTGTAAGTGGACGGCGATGCAGGAAGTGACGTCAGTGGAGCGCTCGCTGGAACGCGGAAAAGGTGAGTCCTCCCCGCCCGTGCCTCTTACGCTCTGGCAGCGGCTTCCTAATTACAGGCTGGAGGGAAGCGCAGATCGGGGGACCCAGGTGAGGGAGGGGGGGGGTCCGACCCCCCTCCCCACCGCTAGGCCCAATACCCCCGACCTGCCCGCTACCCCCACGGGAGGGGGGGGGGGCGGGATCGGCAGCAGCTCTCTCCTACATTTGCCTCAGGCGGCAAAAAGTCTAGGGCCGGCCCTGTGCAGAATTATTAGGCAAATTAGTATTTTGACCACATTATCCTCTTTATGCATGTTGTCTTATTCCAAGCTGTATAGGCTCGAAAGCCTACTACCAATTAAGCATATTAGGTGATGTACATCTCTGTAATGAGAAGGGGTGTGGTCTAATGACATCAACACCCTATATCAGGTGTGCATAATTATTAGGCAACTTCCTTTCCTTTGGCAAAATGGGTCAAAAGAAGGACTTGACAGGCTCAGAAAAGTAAAAAATAGTGAGATATCTTGCAGAGGGATGCAGCACTCTTAAAATTGCAAAGCTTCTGAAGCGTGATCATCGAACAATCAAGCGTTTCATTCAAAATAGTCAACAGGGTCGCAAGAAGCGTGTGGAAAAACCAAGGCGCAAAATAACTGCCCATGAACTGAGAAAAGTCAAGCGTGCAGCTGCCAAGATGCCACTTGCCACCAGTTTGGCCATATTTCAGAGCTGCAACATCACTGGAGTGCCCAAAAGCACAAGGTGTGCAATACTCAGAGACATGGCCAAGGTAAGAAAGGCTGAAAGACGACCACCACTAAACAAGACACACAAGCTGAAATGTCAAGCCTGGGCCAAGAAATATCTCAAGACTGATTTTTCTAAGGTTTTATGGACTGATGAAATCACAGTGAGTCTTGATGGGCCAGATGGATGGGCCCGTGGCTGGATTGTTAAAGGGCAGAGAGCTCCAGTCCGACTCAGACGCCAGCAAGGTGGAGGTGGAGTACTGGTTTGGGCTGGTATCATCAAAGATGAGCTTGTGGGGCCTTTTCGGGTTGAGGATGGAGTCAAGCTCAACTCCCAGTCCTACTGCCAGTTTCTGGAAGACACCTTCTTCAAGCAGTAGTACAGGAAGAAGTCTGCATCCTTCAAGAAAAACATGATTTTCATGCAGGACAATGCTCCATAACACGCGTCCAAGTACTCCACAGCGTGGCTGGCAAGAAAGGGTATAAAAGAAGAAAAACTAATGACATGGCCTCCTTGTTCACCAGATCTGAACCCCACTGAGATCCTGTGGTCCATCATAAAATGTGAGATTTACAAGGAGGGACAACAGTACACCTCTCTGAACAGTGTCTGGGAGGCTGTGGTTGCTGCTGCACGCAATGTTGATGGTGAACAGATCAAAACACTGACAGAATCCATGGATGGCAGGCTTTTGAGTGTCCTTGCAAAGAAAGGTGGCAATATTGGTCACTGATTTGTTTTTGTTTTGTTTTTGAATGTCAGAAATGTATATTTGTGAATGTTTAGATGTTATATTGGTTTCACTGGTAAAAATAAATAATTGAAATGGGTATATATTTGTTTTTTGTTAAGTTGCCTAATAATTATGCACGGTAATAGTCACCTGCACACACAGATATCCCCCTAAAATAGCTAAAACTAAAAACAAACTAAAAACTACTTTCAAAAATATTCAGCTTTGATATTAATGAGTTTTTTGGGTTCATTGAGAACATGGTTACATAGTTACATAGTTATTTTGGTTGAAAAAAGACATACGTCCAAAAAGACATACGTTCAATAATAAAAATTATTCCTCAAAAATACAACTTTCCTAATAATTCTGCACTCCCTGTATACATCAGTCCTGAAAGAGTGACAAATGAGGAAGAAAGAGGGACAGCGTTCCCAAAGAGGGACTATCTCTCCAAAAGAGAGATAGTCCCTCAAGCTCATAAACTTGGTCATTGAGTGACTGAATGTCAAGGTTAGAAATAGTGGGCGGAGTCAAATACCACTAGCTTTTTACTTGAGAAAATATAAACTGCAGCCATTCTTACACTGGCAGGGGTCTCAGACTTGACACAGTTGGTTACTGGATGACTGGAATTAATATTCAGATAAGTAGGTGGAGCCTACAACAACCAATCAAAATTCGCCTATTGATTTTATAGGGGAATATTGAAACTGCTGCCATTCTTACACTGTTAAGGCGGAGGCCTCAAACCTCAAACAGTCGGTCATTGAGTGACTGGGGTTCAAATTCACTAAAGGGGTGGAGCCACAAATAGCCAATCAGATTTCTTTGCTGGATAAACTGCTTCCATTCACACAATTTTGATGCCAGGAACCCGAAAGCTCACAAACTTGGTCATTGAGTGACTGTGTGTCCAGGTCACAAAAACTGGGTGGAGTCAAAAACAGATTTCCCTGTAAACTGCAGCCCTTCTTCACTGTTAATGGCAGGGTTCTCAAACTTTGCACAGTTGGTCACTGTGTGACTGGGATTAATATTCAGAAAAGTTGGAGTTGT
The DNA here is from genome assembly GCF_040937935.1 of Hyperolius riggenbachi. Taxonomy (NCBI): domain Eukaryota; kingdom Metazoa; phylum Chordata; class Amphibia; order Anura; family Hyperoliidae; genus Hyperolius; species Hyperolius riggenbachi. Next base: position 414,318,956 of record NC_090650.1, read on the forward strand.
CTAAAAAAGCTATTCAAAATGTGCCTGTTGATTTTCAAGGGGTATATTAAAATTGCTGCCATTCTTGCACTGTTAATGGCACAAGTCTCAAACCTGGTACAGTTGGTCATTGGGTCACTGGGGTTTAAATTCAGAAAAAGGGACGGAGCCACAAACAGCCAATCAGATTTGTTTCATTTCACTGGGAAAATACAAATGATTGATGCCAAGGACCCCAAAGCTTACAAACCTGGTCATTGAGTGACTGCGTGTCAACTGTCAAGGTTATAAAAAGCAGGCGGAACCAAACACAAATTTCAAAAACAAATTTCACTGAGAACATATAAACTGCAGCCCTTCTTACTCTGTTAAGTGGCAGGGTTCTAAAAATTTGCACAGATGGTCACTTGGTGACTGGGATTAATATTCTGGGAAATGGGGGGAGCCCATAAGAGCCAATCAAAGTTCACATGTTGATTTTTAAGGGGAATATTTAAATTGCTGCCATTTTTACACTGTTTATAGCAGATGCCTCAAACATGCTACAGTTGGTCATATTGTGCACCAATAGACTTTCCGATTCCATAATATTATCAGATTCAAGAGAATTGAAAATGCAACATGACTGCCCAACTGTCCTTTCAAATGATCTCCAACCAAAATTGGTCAAAATGATGGATCGGACATGCTGGAAAATCTGAGTTGCAAGGGCTCGATCGGGTGCATGACGGTAATGGCGTTCAATGTTGCAGACAATGACAGACCCTCCTCCAGTGGTGGTAGCTCTTGAGAAGTCCTGCAGTCTCGCATGAGAGTGGAGGATGTGCGGGGTGGTCAGGCGCAGGCCATTGAAGGTTTGGAGAGGGTGTCTTGCTGTGTATCTGTGGACAATTTGATGGATTTATGGGCCAAGTACATAATCTTGAAGCTGGTGAGGGATTTACAGAGGGGAGTCATGGAGCAAAGGGAAGAATGGATCAGTCTGGCTGATGCATTTATGACAGAGTGTCGGGGGCGATGCTGCTCAAAGGGAAGCCAGACAGTGGGAAGTTTATTGCTTACAATCAGTGTACATGGGCACGTATGAAATCTGTGGGAGTCTGAATTCTGGCTGGGTTGTAAGGCATTAAACGCGAACTCCAATGAAAATAATGTAATAAAAAAGTGCATCATTTTTACAATAATTATGTATAAATGATTTAATCAGTGTTTGTCCATTGTAAAATCTTTCCTCTCCCTGATTTACATTCTGACATTTATCACATGGTGACATTTTTACTGCTGGCAGGCGATGTCAGTGGAAGGAAATGCTGCTTGCTTTTTTTTGGCAGTGGGAAACAGCTGTAAACAACTCTTATTTCCCACAATGCAACAAGGTTCCCACAGTGTGATGTCAGAACCATGGTCCTGACATCACATTGTGGGAGGGGTTTCCCTGATGGGGATGATGTTCAATTCTTGGTTACGGTTTTTCTCTAAATACTTATTTCACTCAATGACATACAAATCAATTTATAACTTTGATTTTGCATCAAAAAGAAAGTGTGGCTCAGGCAAAGAAAGGGACAGGCATGTAGGGAAGGTGTCCGGGGATACAACCTTTTGTGCAATATAAATCTCAGGTTTCAAGATCAGCAAGTAGTCAATTAATACGTAAAATTCAACATGGCTCCTTCCATGTTCACCATGAGAATAATCAGAACTATATGAAAAGATTATTTGTATGCAAAGAAGCGGGAGAAAGATGTAAATAAATAAAAGTGATTTTATGTGAGAAAACGCGGAGAAGCCGCCGCGTGTACTGGCGGCAAGGAGGCTGATTCCGCGTCCAGCGCTGCGGTTTCCGCGTAGCAACGCATGTCTTGGTCGGCTGGGATCTCTAGTGCACCTGGATGGAGAGCTACGCACGCGCGCGCCAGAAGTCAGGACCTTTATACCAGCAGGAGATATGTCAGCTGATCGGGACAATCAGCTGATTCCTGCTGGACTCCTGATTGGCTGAGTGGCTCGGGCGGGGCGGCAGAGTCCTGCAACTATATGTACAGCTTCCTTGTCAGTTGCTGGTTGTCTGCCGTTGCGAACGCTGCGTGGAAGCACTCGGACCTTGGTCGGATCCAACAGTGTGTTTGAACCAGGAGGACCTGGGAATTCACACTGAGCCAGTTAACTTGTATTTTTGCTCTGTTATACATCAGACTAGTTCCAGGGTGTAGAGACCACGGACCTCACACCCAGACTAGGGAACTTGTGTTATCATTCTGTTATACATCAGACTAGTTCCAGGGTGTAGAGACCACGGACCTCACACCCAGACTAGGGAACTTGTGTTATCATTCTGTTATACATCAGACTAGTTCCAGGGTGTAGAGACCACGGACCTCACACCCAGACTAGGCATTGTTTGATATCTGTTATGACTTATTGCTTTCCTGACTATTTCTCTGATCACTGATTCGGTACCTTGCATATCTGATATTCCGTTGCCAAACCATGCTTGCCTTGGATACCGAATTAGCTTTCTGTCTTTGTACTTTGTCTGTCCGTGTGTTGCCGACCTGGCTTGCCCGACCTCGAGAGCTATCTCTCCCCTTAAGAGATAGTCTCCGGATCAGATAGTAACATCCACCTTCTGGTGTCACTCACCCTCTGGTCCTTCCTACCTCCAGCCTGACTCCACCCCTTGGAGAGTCTCAGGCCGCTGGAAGGTTCCTGTACTCTCTAAAGCAGTATAGCCTATACTGCCTAATATCACCTGCTCATCAGGTGTGTTTCTCAAAGTATAAAGGTAGCCATACACTGGTCAATTTGCCATCAGATTCGACTAACAGACAGATCCCTATCTGATCGAATCTGATCAGAGAGGGATCGTATCGCTACCTTTACTGCAAACAGATTGTGAACCGATTTCAGCCTGAAACCGTTCACAATCTGTTGTGGTGGTGCTGCCGCCGCTCCCCCCGTCCGCATACATTACCTGCTCCGCTGTTCGCATACATTACCTGCTCCGCTGGTGCGACTGCCACCGGTCACCGCTCTTCTTCTCCGTCTCCGCTCTGGTCTGCTCTGGTCTCCGGCATGCTTCCCTTCTTCCTGTCTGGGGGAAGTTTAAACAGTAGAGCGCCCTCTAGGGAAGAAGGGAAGCATGCCGGAGACCAGAGCAGACCAGAGCGGAGACGGAGAAGAGCGGAGACCCGGGAGTCGCGCCGGCGGAGCAGGTAATGTATGCGGCTCTATTGCGTCGGTCGTCGGGCACTCGAACGCCGCTAGCGATGCGCTCTTTACCCGCAGGCGATCGACGGTTATTTTCCGCACGGCGCGATCGACGGGATCGGACGGAATGGATCGAAATTCGGCGTGTAGCGTGAACGATTGGCAGCAGATTCGATCCCAGTGATCGAATCTGCTGTCGAAACGGGCGCAAATCGAGCCAGTGTATGGCCACCTTTACTGTTACACCAAACACTCTTATATACATAGGTGCCCAGAGGTTAGTAATATATCTGTATTATCGGTGATTCTGCAGATCATCAATAATCGGGTATATATCTGTATTCTTGGTGATACTGCAGATCACCAATAATCAGATTCTCTCTGCGTGCTGACACCGATCGTTACAGATATATTACTAACCTCTGGACACCTAAGTATATAAGAGTGTTTGGTGTAACAGTAATACTTTGAGAAACACACCTGATGAGCAGGTGATCTTAGGCAGTATAGGCAATACTGCTTTAGAGAGTACAGGAACCTTCCAGCAGCCTGAGACTCTCCAAGGAGTCAGGCTGGAGGTAGGAAGGACCAGAGGGTGAGTGACACCAGAAGGTGGATGTTACTATCTGATCCGGAGACTATCTCTTAAGGGGAGAGATAGCTCTCGAGGTCGGGCAAGCCAGGTCGGCAACACACGGACAGACAAAGTACAAAGACAGAAAGCTGATTCGGTATCCAAGGCTAGCAGGGTTTGGCAACGGAATATCAGATATGCAAGGTACCGAATCAGTGATCAGAGGAATAGTCAGGAAAGCAATAAGTCATAACAGATATCAAACAATGCCTAGTCTGGGTGTGAGGTTCATGGTCTCTACACCCTGGAAGTAGTCTGATGTATAGCAAGTTCCCTAGTCTGGGTGTGAGGTCCGTGGTCCCTACACCCTGGAACTAGTCTGATGTATAACAGAATGATAACACAAGTTCCCTAGTCTGGGTGTGAGGTCCGTGGTCTCTACACCCTGGAACTAGTCTGATGTATAACAGAATGATAACACAAGTTCCCTAGTCTGGGTGTGAGGTCCGTGGTCTCTACACCCTGGAACTAGTCTGATGTATAACAGAATGATAACACAAGTTCCCTAGTCTGAGTGTGAGGTCCGTGGTCTCTACACCCTGGAACTAGTCTGATGTATAACAGAATGATAACACAAGTTCCCTAGTCTGGGTGTGAGGTCCGTGGTCTCTTCACCCTGGAACTAGTCTGATGTACAACAGAGCAAAAATACAAGTTAACTGGCTCAGTGTGAATTCCCAGGTCCTCCTGGTTCAAACACACTATTGGATCCGACCAAGGTCCGAGTGCTTCCACGCAGCGTTCGCAACGGCAGACAACCAGCAACTGACAAGCAAGCTGTACATATAGTTGCAGGACTCTGCCGCCCCGCCCGAGCCACTCAGCCAATCAGAAGTCCAGCAGGAATCAGCTTATCGTCCTGATCAGCTGACATATCTCCTGCTGGCACAAAGGTCCTGACTTCTGGCGCACGCATGCATAGCTCTCCATCCAGGTGCACTAGAGATTCCAGCCGACCAAGACATGCGTTGCTACGCGGAATCAGCCGCCTTGCCGCCAGTACACGCGGCGGCTTCTCCGCGTTTTCTCACATTTTAGTCTTGAAAATAACAGATGATGTTTCCCGGGAAAGATGGGAATGAGCACACAGAGTAAACATCTGCTTTCAAGCCAGTTCCAGGAATTATTCTATTTAATAATCCCTGCAGGAGCCAGCAGGACATTTTTAGCAGCCAGCTCCAGTGACATCAGTTAGAGAATAAAATCAAAAGATAGGTGCCAGCTGTAATATGTCAGGAGTCTTGGCGAGCTGGGATTGGTCCAGTCCTGATTTACAGGTTGCATATACAGAGGCGTAGACTTATCTATGGTGGTACATCTGCCTATCTGAACGGGGGAAGGGGACGCATTTGGCTACATAAACAGGAGAAGCACACCTGGCGGAGCGACCACAAGCTTGAAGCTTCCCAGCCAGGGAGTACATTTGAAATCGGCGCTGGTAGACTTGGGCGCAGGATACAGCGGTATATGGCTGATCCTGCTTCTGCACAAGTCCGGGCCGATTTAATTACTATTCCCCCTCCAGGCCGACATGGTGGGGGAATGAAATAATTCGGCTTCCAGCGATTGCTGGAGGCCGAATTATTATGTTTTTAAGCAACCTCGGCTCCGTCTTCTGACGGAGCCGACGTTACTCACTGAGCGCTTCAATAGGAATGATTCCCATTACAGTCTATGGCGGCGCTGGCTGCGCCCAAATCTAGCAGCACTGAAAAGCACTGCTCCGCAGCCAGGAGATGTACGCACATCTACAGACTACATCTCCCAGCATGCATTGTGGCTGCCAGGAGCGCACAATACCGGCAGAAGTTTGAAACTGCAATCGCTCCCTGGGGCAAATACCGGCATGCTGTGTCACCAACCTCCCTCATGGGGAGGTGCATTTTATAATTTTTAGGTCCAGGTGCTCAGGTCGCTTTATGGTCCGTACACACGCCAGGCTGCACAAACAAGCTATTACCTGGCAAAAAGAAACAACAAGTAGTTTAAACAATGTTGTTCACACACACCGATATTCCAAACAATTATGTCGTTCGAATGCAGGATTGCTGGCTGGGAAGCTTCAAGCTTGTGGTCGCTCCCTGGGGAACTTGGTGAACTCCATGCAGACGGTGGGATACAGGAGCAGTAATGACACTTACCCCAATCCCCTGGCCCTCCAACGGCTCACTATATTACAAACCATCCTTATGGGGTGGCCCAATTTACAATAGTTCCAGTCCAGGTACTCATAACGTATATTTCATTAAAGATTATGCAAAAGCCAGTATTACATGTGCTGCAGGCACCACCTAGTGGCAGATGCCAGATTTACACAATAGCTACCCTATATTTTCTTGAAGAAGAAAAGCTAAGAAAGAAAAGGTTTACCTTGGGGCTACTTCCAACCCCTAGAAGTCTATCTGGTCCCGCCCTGAAGTTCCACCATGCTTGAGGTTGCTGCTGTCTACTCCGTATGATCATGGCTGCTATTCCTGCTTATGACCTGGCCTGCCTGACTACTCTAGATCTTAATTCTCTGGTTTTGACCTCGGCTTTTAACTTGACTGCTCTGTTTGCTCCCTGCCCTGACCCTTGGCTTGTATATAGCATATACCTGTTTGCTGCCTGCTCCGACACTTCGTCTCAATACCGTTTATGCCTGTTTGCCGCCTGCCATGACTGTGCTTGGATAACTACTGCACTTCCTGCCACTTGTTATGCTTCTTCTGCCTGGACCCAAACCACACTATTATCTATTATTGTGCCTTTTCTCACTGGGGTGTCGCCGTTCTCTCACACCCTAGTGGCGTTATCCTAGGTGTAACCTGGTGGGCACTAGGCTGCAAAGACCATCCCTTGCAGGGTGATCTGGTGAAACTCCATGGTCACTTAGATTCGACACCTAGATCATTCTCCGCTTGATAGTGGAAGAGTCAACGACTCCCTCAAACCCAACAGATATGAATAACCAGCAAGTAATCCACTAGTGAATCTTCATCAAGTTTGCTGTTACTTTAAATGGAGGCCCAATACAGACCGCAATGCACCTACCCTGCATATCAAGAGAGGCACAACAAGCAATTAGACCTGTTCAGGTCTAAGTAGCCAGTGCATGATGCCTCTGTGGGTCACCACTCCACACACGATTCAATATAGTAAATACGAAAAAGGCACTCAAATGGCTTTCAAACTTGCATTTTATCAAACCCCAGCAATACAATACTAGAGATGGCTCGAACCTCCGATTTTAGGTTCACGAACCTCGAACGCGAACTTCCGCAAAAGTTAGGGTTTGCGCAGACTTCGCAAACCGCAATAGACTTCAATGGGGAGGCGAACTTTAAAAACTACAAACATTTATGCTGGCCACAAAAGTGATGGAAAAGATGTTTCAACTTTCAAGGGGTCTAACACCTGGAGGGGGGCATGGCGGAGTGGGATACATGCCAAAAGTCCCGGGAAAAAAATCCGGATTTGACGCACAGCAGCGTTTTAAGGGCAGAAATCACATTGCATTGCTAAATTGGAGGCCTAAAGTGCTTTAAAACATCTTGCATGTGTATACATCAATCAGGTAGTGTAATTAGAGTTTTGCTTCACACTGACACACCAAACTCACTGTGTAACGCACCGCAAACATCTGTTTGTGTAGTGACGGCCATGCTGGACTGGTGCACACCATGGCGAGAGTGCAGGTGATAGCAGTTTTCAAGCCCATATGGTCGCCGGGCTGAGGTAGTTCAATGATAGAACAACAGTGACTGTCCAGCTGATCGAATTTGGTCTGTCCACAATGAAGCAACAACCTTATTATCTTGGGTGTGCCCCCCCCCCCCCCCCCCCGACATACTCATATAGCCAGCGGTCATTGCTTCATTGTGATACGCAAGCCCCTTGACTGCGGCAAGGTAACGATCATGAAGGGGAATTGACACATGTACATGCCTTTTGTTTTGTTGTTGCAGCTGCAGTGCAGCCAGAAAAATTAAGCAGGCATGTGCACGCACCAGAATTTTTTTTATTGTTGTGGTTAGTGGCTGCTGCTAACAGCGGCCTTAAAAATTCAGGAATCTGCCTGGAGTCCAGGACCCTGTTCATGGTGGCGGAGAAGGCAGTCAAGCGGCCTGCAGGCAGAGATGCTGTGTGGGGACAGACTTGGTCTTGGAGCAGGCCTTCACACGGCATGCAGGCAGAAATGCTGTGTGTGGGGACTGACTTAGTCTTGGGGCGGGCAATAGCCCTCTGGGATCCATGCCTCATTCATTTTGATAAAGGTGAGGTACTGAAAACTTTTTTGACCTAGGCGACTTTTCTTCTCAGTGACAATGCCTCCAGCTGCGCTGAAGGTCCTTTCTGACAGGACGCTTGAGGCAGGGCAAGAGAGAAGTTGGATGGCAAATTGGGACAGCTCTGGCCACAGGTCAAGCCTGCGCACCCAGTACTCCAGGGGTTAATCGCTGTTGTCTACATCCGCAGTTAAGGCCAGGTAGTCGGCTACCTGCCGGTCGAGTCGTTGGTGGAGGGTGGATCCGGAAGGGCTAAGGCCTTGGACTAAAGAATCTCTGCATGTCCGACATCACCATGAGATCGCTGGAGCGTCCTGTCTTTGCCTGCGTGGACATGGGAGAAGGATTACTGGCAGTGGCACCTTTATTCCGTTGTGCTGTGACATCACCCTTAAACACACTGTAAAGCAGACTTGCCAGCTTGTTGTGCAAGTGCTGCATCCTTTCTGCCTTCTGGTGAGTTGGTAACATCTCCTCCACTTTGTGCTTATACTGAGGGTCTAGTAGCATTGCCACCCAGTACAGGTCGACTCACCCAGTACAGGTCGACTCATTCCCCTTGAGTTTTTTTAAACGGGGGTCCCTCAACAGGCTGGACAGCATGAAAGACGCCATCTGCACAAATTTGGATGCAGACGTACTATCCAACTACTCTTGCTCTTCCTCAGTGATGTTAGGTAAGTTCTCCTCCTCCCCCCAGCCACAAATAATACTACAGGAAAGTTGAGCAGCAAAAAGCCCCCTGCGACACCTGCTGCGGTTGTTCTTCCGCCTTCTCCTCCTCAAAAAAAAAACACCTTCCTCATCTGACTCCTCTTCCCCACACGACTCTTCCTCCTCCTCCTCCTCCCCCTCCTCTGTGCTGCCGCAGGTGTTGAGGAAACATCTGGTTCTGCTGGTAATTGATCCCACAACTCTTCCTCCTGTTTCTGTTCCTGATCATGCTCCTCCACAGCTTGATCCACCACTCTACGCACGGCACGCTTCAGGAAGAAAGCATATGGGATTAAGTCGCTGATGGCACCTTTACTGCGACCTACCATGTTTGTCACCACCTCAAACGGCTGCATGAGCCTGCAGGCATTTCGCATGAGTGTCCAGTACTTTGTCCAGAACAACCGCATCTCCCCAGAGCATGTCCTTTTACTGTAGTTGTAGAGATACTGGTTGACTGCTTTCTCCTGTTGTAGCAGGCGGTTAAACATCAGTGTTGAACTCCAGCGAGTCGGGCGGCTCTCTCTTCCGGGTACTTATATCTCACCTGCCAGAACAACCCACAACTTGGCGCTCTGGCATTCCGTATATTTCTCCTAAGCACCTGTACTTGACCTGAGGAAGCGGTTTAAGCCGCGAAACGCGTTGTCTATAGTGCTAAATAAAAACTTTCAACTCTTTACCAAGTGGAGTTTCTGTACAAGAAGCAATCACTGAACACACTACAAAGGGCGCCTCCTATCCTCCTCGTAAAACGTGGTATTACAATACAATGTGCTGCTGTCACACAGGTGCAGTTAACAGGTATGCACGGACTGGTATATAAAACAGCGTGCGGTCACACAGGTGCAGTGAACAGGTATGCACGGACTGGTATATAAAACAGCGTGTGGTCACACAGGTGCAGTGAACAGGTATGCAGTGACTGGTATCACAAATGTGCAGCTGTCACACACACAGGTGCAGTGAACAGTTATGCAGTGACTGGTATATAACACTGCATGCTGTCACACACACAGGTACAGTGAACAGGTATGCAGTGACTGGTATATAATATAAAACAGTCACACAGGTGCAGTGAACAGGTATGCACGGACTGGTATATAAAACAGCGTGCAGTCACACAGGTTCAGTGAACAGTTATGCAGTGACTGGTTTTACAAATGTGCAGCTGTCACACACACAGGTACCGTGAACAGGTATGCAGTGACTGGTATATAATATAACACTGCATGCTGTCACGCAGGTGCACTGAACACGTATGCAGTGACTGGTATATAATATAACACTGCATGCTCTCACGCAGGTTCACTGAACAGGCAGGTATGCAGTGACTGGTATCAATACAATGAGCGGCTGTCACACACACAGGTACCGTGAACAGGTATGCAGTGACTAGTATATAATATAACACTGAGTGCTATCACGCAGGTGCACTGAACAGGTATGCAGTGACTGGTATCAATACAATGTGCATCTTTCACACACACAGGTACCGTGAACAGGTATACAGTGACTGGTATTACAAATGTGCAGCTGTCACACACACAGGTACCGTGAACAGGTATGCAGTGACTGGTATATAATATAACACTGCATGCTGTCACGCAGGTGCACTTAACAGGTATGCAATGACTGGTATCAATACAATGTGCAGCTGTCACACACACAGGTACCGTGAACAGGTGTGCAGTGACTGGTATTACAAATGTGCAGCTGTCACACACACAGGTACCGTGAACAGGTATGCAGTGACTGGTATTACAAATGTGCAGCTGTCACACACGTGCAGTGAAAAGGTAGGCACTAAATGTGCTGGGCCTGGCAGTGGCACAGTAGGAATTAGCAAGGGCCAACTGCGACTGACAGGGCTGTATATGCAAGTGTCAGTGGGCCACACAAAAAAGAAAAAAAAAAAGAACAGATCACAAGAACAACATTAGCTCTCAATAGAGCTGTTGTGGGGTGATTTTTAGCAATAAGTATCAGCAAGGAGCAAGCTAACAAGCCTAACAAGAGCCTAACTAAGCTTTCCCTAATCTCTGCAGCAACTCTCTCCCTTCTCTCAATAACTACGCAGCACACAGAGTGAGGAAATGGCTGACACTGCTGCTTTTATACGTGGGGAGTGCAGCCTGATTGGCTACCATGTGTCTGCTGACTGTGATGTAGAGGGTCAAAGTTTAGCCTAATGATGTAGTATAGGGGGCGGGTCGAACTCACATATAGTTCGCGGTTCACCGCAAACGCGAACCACCGATGTTCACGCGAATCGGTTAGCCGGCGAACCGTTCGGGCCATCTCTATACACGACATGTTTCGGGGTATATCCCCTTCATGTACACCTGATGAAGGGGATATAGCATGAAACATGTCATGTATTGCTGGGGTTTGATAAAACGCAAGTTTGAAAGCCACTTGAGTGCCTCGTTCGTATTTACTATAGCATATCTAGAGGGGTGCTGGCATGGCTTGTGGCATGGGCACCACATCACCATGGGCGCCACATCACCATGGGCGCATTCCTGCCCCTGTGCTGTGCCGCTATACCTGCCCCCTGTTCTGCGCCTCATGCCTGCCCCCATGCCTCCCTGTCACTCAGACCTCAGATTAGATTAATTCTGTTTTCTGGGGAATATGGTCTAATACATTTATGTATGTAAGGCATATGTAGGGCTTAGTGTTAGAAAAGAGGACAGAGAAGATATAAGAAGAGATATTCTCAATTAAGTAACTTCAGCAATATCCGAGCCAAAAAACACTGGTAACCATAACACAAGTAAGCAAGTAGAGGGAAGGGGGCTCTGACCACGGAAGGGGGCACAATTTCAGTATTTGCCATAGGCTCTATATCACCCAGAAACACCTATGCCTGCGTTTGAGGGAAACTCAACACAATGGCTTAGCCAGACTGAACTGCTATCCCAATAACAGACACTTACATGGGAGGGGAGCACCAGACTGCAGACATTACCATGAAAGGAACATTGTAATGTAGAAAACAACTGGTGGCACACATCCTGTGACCATGCCCATTTTTGACCACACCCCAAACCCCTCGACACCTTTACTCGTTACTCAGGCTCAGCCCTTCTTGAGCATTTCCAGGTATGAGAATTATCCCTCAGATTGAATGTTACATCACAAAGAGCTTTGTATAACACTTACAGACTTTTTTCCATAAAAGTCAGGACACCCTTTAAGCTTGCCGGAGATCAAAGAGGATGAAGTGGAAATCTGAACACGGTCGTCCATTACCCTGTACTTGGAAGTGACCTTTACGCACGCATATTAATAGCAGCTTAATTTTTGCGAGTAAGAATCATTTCACCCTAAAGACGTGTATAAAGGCAACACACGGCGAAGGTGTGGTCCCTTCTCATCTGTTTCAACTTAAACCCGATTGTCAGAGATTTATTCTAAGTGCTGCTGTTGCCAAGACTGCGCCCAAAGCTCGCCGTGACATCTAGCGGACAGACACGACCTGAGAACACACGTAATACTTCCTCCAGCCATGGCGGGGCTTGCACGCTGCGTCTGAATCCCATTTGATGCATATTTTAAATGTACATTCATTATAGAATATTGGCCGGGCCGCGCTATTTGTAGAGGGGTTGTCAGGCAACGGGTGATGCTCCGTCAAGGCTTTTTGGCTGCCGGTCCTCCGTTGTTGTTCTTTGAAATTTCCTTTATGGTTGCCGGGGTGAGGTGAGGACACTCAACTCCGCGCCTCTGTCTATTATCCTCTCCGTGTCATTTTGTTGGGAAGATAAATTAGCCAATCAGACGGTCAAAAGGTTCCCCCATCATATAATTAGGCAGCGAAAACAGCAATTACAGACGATGTGGCGCCCGGCCAACATGTTCATTTTGAGCTCGTCCAACTCTAGGGGAAAAAAACTCTCTTCTCGGTTTGCATAGTGCAGAAAAGATATAAATAATCCTCTGGACATTTATAGCGGTCTGTGTCCACGCTGGAAAGAATTTTCCTCCATTTCTGTCATAACAGGAAGTGTATAGATCTCTTTGATAGGGGTGAGAGGGGGAGGTATTGGCATTCCAGGCCACTTCCCGGAGTGCCATTGGTCCTGGGGGATGCCATGCCCCTGTTTAAGCCCTGCCCCCAAAGTAAGCCCCACCCTGAATGGAGCCACACCTCCAAAACAAAGCCACGCTAACAGAGGTATTAGTGCCTCTTTCTGTCCCTTGTGCCACCTTCAGTCCCCCTGTGCGACCTCTGTTTCCCTGTGTGTCCCTCTGTCCCCCTGTGCCTCCTCCTGTCCCCCCATGCCTCATTTTGCTCCCCTGTGCCCTCTGCTGTCTGCATTTGTGCCTCCTTATGTCTCCTTGTGCCACCTCTCCCCATGTGTCCCTCTGTGCCTCTTTCTGTACCCTGTGCCTTCTTTTGTCCTCCTGTGCCTCCTTTTGTCCCCCTGTGCCACCTTCAGTTCCCCTGAGCCACCTCTGCCCCCCTGTGCGTCCAAAGATGGATTAAGGCAAATGGTGCCCAAGCAAGCAAGCAATGACTTTTGGCTCACCCCTACCTTTTTTGACAAGATTTGTTGGGGCTAGCATAAACCGGGCCCCTAGACTCTCTCAGGGCCCTAGGCACCAGCCTAAGTTCGCCCTGTGGATGATCTGGCTCTGTGTGCACCCCTCTGTGCCTCCCTCTGCCCCCCTTTGTGCTACCTTCTGTCTTGCAGTAATTGTGTTTGTTTAATAATGTTCTATAGACCTTTAAAGAGGAACTCCAGTGAGAATAATGTAATAAAAAAAGTAATTCATTTTACAATAATTATGTATAAATGATTTAGTCAGTGTTTGCTCATTGTAAAATGTTTCCTCTCCCCGATTTACATTCTGACATATATCACATGGTGACATTTTTACTGTGGGCAGGTTATGTAGCTGCTGGTAGCTGTTTTGGCCGTTAGAGACAGCTGTAAACAGCTATTTCCTGTCTCTGAACATTGTTACATTGTGGCAGTTTGCCCAGAGTACCGCGGTACTCAGAGCTTCTTGTGGGAGGGGTTTCACCACAATATCAGTCATACAGCGCCCCCTGATGGTCTGTTTGTGAAAATCATTATATTTCTCATGTAAAAGGGGGTATCAGCTACTGATTGGGATAAAGTTAAATTCTTGGTTGGAGTTCCTCTTTAAGAGGCCGAGGAAGAAGGAGGAGTAATTGGTCAGTGCATGCCAGAGCAAGGCGTGCTTGTACTGGGCTGGATTTTAAAAATAAGAGGAAGTCCCCCCCCCCCCCCCCCCCCCCCCGCGATCTCTAACCACAGCATTGCAGTACTGAGGAAGTCCACATTACGTGGACGCAACGCGTGTACAGGCGTGGAGTGACGCACTGGAAGGTGGGAGCCCTTGTGGACATGCTGATGTGAGCGATGCAAGCCTGAAAGGCGGCCAGTGAGAGAAGCGCTACGCACAACTACAGGTACCTGTATCACTGCGGGACGCCGCAGTGCACAAGCTGTATCCAGTCTGAAGATCTTCGGGGGGAGGTAATATGGAACGCTGTGCGGAGAGCCAGCGGTAGCACCCTGGACAGTTGTAGCAGTTTAACAGTCAGCCGATATTACCAGGAGTAAGATGCTGTATCTGGAAGCTTACCTGCAGTTAGTGTGAAATGCGCATATATTTGTCAAGAGGAGTGAGTTGGAGTCAGTGAGCACGTGGAATTGCATCTCAGTGAGGGTGCTCTGTCATACAGGACTTTAGGTGCTCTTATAAGAAGGCCCAATTGATACTGTATGCCCGGCGGACTTGTATGGCCCAGCTTGGTTCACGCAAAATTTAAAAAGGACTGGACGTCCAGGATTATATGTGTGGTGTGAAAGTGAGTGTGCATGTTCATAGGAGAGCTCCTTATGGAAACCAGTGTGTCTGGGGGATTTTAATGGGTTTGGGAGGAGTGTGGGGAACCAGTTTATATCCACTGCAAGTTTGAAGTAATGAAGTTTTGAACGTTTATAGTAGATGAGGGACGGGTTCTCATTTGTGTACTGCTTTCTTCTGTCCCCTTTTGTGCCTCCCTCTGTCCCGTGTCCCACTATCTGTTCCCGATCCCCCTCCTATGCTCCCACAGTCCAATGTGTAAGGGCAGAGTACAGCACAGCAGAAGCTGTACTCTAACCTCCCCTCTGGAGGCCAGTGCTGTGCCTGTGTGACCATCCTCTCTGTTTTCTACTCCCTCTAGTGCTGGAACCTGACTCTCCTCATGTAGCGTGTAATCCCACTACATGTGGTAGGAGATGCTGGGCACTAGGGTGAGCGGAAGGTGGAAGCACAGCACTGGATGCCAGTGGAGAGGTGAGAGCACAGCTTCTGCTGCACTGTACTCTGCATTTACACACAAAGCTGTGGTAGTGAAGGAAATGGATGTGCAAAAAATTGTGATGGGATCGGCAGGTTGTTTGTATCCCAAGGACTCACTGTATTATCCATCCACCCTAACGTACGTGTGTGTGTGTGTGTGTGTGTGTGTGTGTGTGTGTGTGTGTGTGTGTGTGTGTGTGTGTGTGTGTGTGTGTGTGTGTGTGTGTGTGTGTGTGTGTGTGTGTGTGTGTGTGTGTGTGTGTGTGTGTGTGTGTGTGTGTGTGTGTGTGTGTGTGTGTGTGTGTGTGTGTGTGTGTGTGTGTGTGTGTGTGTGTGTGTGTGTGTGTGTGTGTGTGTGTGTGTGTGTGTGTGTGTGTGTGTGTGTGTGTGTGTAAAGGACTTCTTGCCTGGAGTGACAAAAAGACTAGAAATGCCCCTGTTGATGGGGACAAGCAGAGTGGGATGTGAAGCTTTTTCCTGTTGATTGTAGAAGAGTTTGAATTTCTGTTGTAGTTTCGCTGCTTTCCCTCAGTTCCTGTCCCCAAGTCTCTAAAGTTTATTGGACATCCATGGAGGTTCATGGAGTTACTAAGCAACACACATTGGCACCGCTCCAGCTTCAAATTATTGGGGGGGAAATGGCTGGCTGATGGAGCCCATTTGGGTGATCAAAATCGATGTTTGTATGATGAGCCTTAGATATTTTTTGGTGACAAAATTAAGCCTATGCTAAACAGATCAGGAGGCGCCCAAAAGTTGGTAACAGGATAATAATAACTCTCAAGAAGTGTAGTTTGATAAAAAAAACAGGATGTCTCTCCCTCTGTTTTGTGGTCTATGGAATGCCAGATCTGTCCGCAACAAGCTCACATCCATCCATGAGCTCTTCCTCTCTAAATCCCTCACCTTCCTCGCCCTCACAGAGACATGGCTCACCCCCTCTGACTGTACCGCAGACGCTGCTCTCTCCTATGGGGGACTGCATCTCAGTCACACCCCCAGACCTGACAACAGGTCTGGAGGAGGAGTGGGTCTGCTTCTCTCCGCACCCTGCACCTTCCGGGTCCTATCACCGCCCCCTTCCCTGCACTTCTCATCCTTCGAGGCCCATGTAATCCGCCTGTACCAACCTCTCCCAGCCATCATTGCAGTCCTATATCACCCCCCATCTGCTCCAACTTCACTCTTCCTGGACAACCTGGCCTCCTGGCTCCCCCACATCCTGTCATCTGACCTCCCCACCATCATACTCGGGGATTTCAACTTACCTATCGATGAGCCTATCTCCACTGCTGCCAAGCAGCTACTCTCCCTCACCAAATCCCTTGGTCTCTCTCAGCACACAAATTCCACCACCCACTGCGCTGGTCATACTCTTGACCTCATATTCTCAAAGTCCACCTCCCTCAGCAACCTGGACATCGCACCTTTCCCTATCTCTGACCATCACCTCCTCACCTTCACTATCTCCCCACCAACAACTTCTCTCCCCACCCCTCAGCCTGGTCGATGGCAGAGAGAACTACGTAATCTCAGCCCAAATGTCCTAGCAAGTGCCCTTCTCTCCCTCTCCTCCCAGGCACCTACCCACCCTAACATGCCCCAATGAAGCGGCTGCACAATATAACCTTGCCCTCTCATCTGCTTTAGATCAAGCTGCCCCCTCAATCTTCCGCCCTATCAAGCCCCCCAACCCCCAACCCTGGCACAACACCCACACGTAACCTCAGGAAAGAAACTCGAGCAGCCGAACGGAAATGGAGGAAATCACATCTCAATGCTGACTTCCTAGATTACAAGGCCAAACTGTTACTCTTCCACACTGCCCTCTCTGAGGCTAAACAAAGGTACTTTGCAGCACTGATTGTAACCCAAGCTTCCAACCCTCGACAGCTTTTTGCTACCTTCAATTCCCTCCTCAACCCCACTCCTCCCCCTCCCAGCTCCTCCCTCTCAGCCAATGACCTTGCCAACCACTTCACCACTAAAATTGCAACAATACGCAATGAAATTTCCCTCCTCCATCCCTCCCTTACCAATGCGTCTCAGGTTGTCCCCTTGCCTTCCCTCCCAGCGGCTCCCTTGTCTCATCCACCCCTCGCCTCTTTTGCTCCTGCCACCATTGATGAAGTCAGCCTGCTGCTAGTGGCTTCCCCCCCCCACATCCTCTCCCTGTGATCCGGTACCCGTGAATACTCTTCGTCCCCACTTCCCTGACCTGGCCCTAGTCCTCACCTCCTTGTTCAATCTCTCCCTTTCCACAGGAATCTTCCCCAAAGCATTCAAACAGGCCACTGTGCTTCCCCTGCTGAAAAAACCCTCACTCGACCCATCCCTACCCTCAAACTACCGCCCAATCTCCCTCCTTCCCTATGCTTCTAAACTCCTCGAACGCCTAGTCCACCAGCGCATTACCCAATACATCAACACCAATACCCTACTTGACCCCCTACAGTCTGGATTCCGACCTGCGCACTCAACTGAAACAGCCCTCGCCAAGGTGGTCAACGACCTTACCCTTGCTAAGGCCAAAGGCAGTTATTCCATCCTGCTCCTCCTTGACCTCTCTTCAGCATTTGACACTGTTGACCACTCCCTCCTCCTCCAATCACTACAGTCCATGGGCATCCATGGGCTTGCCTTGGCCTGGATCTCCTCCTACCTATCCAATCGCTCCTTCACCACTTCCTTCAATGGCTCCTCCTCAACTCCTGCCCCCCTTTCAGTTGGGGTCCCACAGGGCTCTGTTCTAGGCCCCCTTCTTTTCTCCATATACACTTCCTCAATTGGCAAGCTTATCTCCTCCCTGGGCTTCAAATACCACCTTTATGCAGATGACACTCAGATTTACCTCCATACCCCCGATCTCTCAGCCACCACCATAAACAAGGTCTCCTCGTGTCTCTCAGCAATTTCCTCCTGGATGTCAGCTAGGTTCCTAAAGCTTAACCTAGACAAAACTGAGCTCCTGATCTTTCCACCCCATGCTGCTGCACCCATCCCAGGTTTCCACCTCACAATCGACAACACAACCATTCTCCCTACCTCCCAGGCCCGCTGCCTGGGTGTCACCTTGGACTCTGACCTCTCCTTCATCCCACACATCCAAAACATCACAAGAGCCTGCAATTTCCACCTCCGTAATATCTCCAAGATCCGCCCATTCTTAACCCCGGACACGACCAAACTGCTCATCCATGCCCTCATCATCTCCCGCCTTGATTACTGTAACTCACTCCTTTCTGGCCTCCCCCTGAAACGCACTGCCCCCCTTCAATCAGTGATGAACGCGGCTGCAAGACTCATCCATTCTTCGCACCGCTCTGCATCCACATCTCCCCTTTGTGAATCCCTGCACTGGCTCCCTATCCGTCTCAGGATAAGTTTCAAGATTCTATGCCTGGCGTATAAATCTGTGCACAAAACATGCCCTACCTACATCTCGGAGCTTGTTCACAAGTATACACCAGGTCACCCCTTCCGTTCCTCCAACGACCTTCGCCTCACCACCCCGCGCATTTCACACTCCCATGCCCGCCTGCAGGATTTCTCAAGAGCTGCCCCCACCCTCTGGAATGCCCTTCCACCACCCATCAGACTTGCTCCCTCTTTCAACACATTCAAGCAAGCCCTCAAAACCCACCTCTTTATGATGGCCTACCCACCTCCTACCACACAGTAACTCTCTAAGGAATATTTAACAGCCCCCCCTAGTGTTTCCACCCCTCCCTTTAGATTGTAAGCCTCTGGCAGGGTCCTCCACTCCCTAGTGTAATCTACAGGATCATGTGCTCCTGTCCTATGACAGCCTGTACTTGTATTACTGGGCCTACCTAACCAGCCCATATTGCATGATCATGTAGTTTGTACAATTTGTATGTATAACTTTGTTCTATGTGTATAACCCTATGTATGTCATCCTTGTATCATTGTATATATTTATTGTCCAGCGCTGCGTAATATGTTGGCGCTTTATAAATACAATAAATAATAATAATAATAATAATAATAATTAATAATAAAAAAATATATAGTGCACAGTGACAACCTGTTTCTCGTCTTAAGCCGCTTCCTCAGGTCAAATACGTGCCGGTCCAAGATGTGCAGGAACGTCTGTGGCGCCCGATTCGGCTAACTAGTTCAGCAACTATAGGAACCAAATGTAAACATCACAAACGGAACTCTGGAGGCTTTTGAGCAGTGCGGATTGTCCAAATAATGGTGCTATTTTGAAGAAAAGTTACCTACAGATGTACTTGGCTAGTTGGCTTGCATGCTTTTATCCTTACTTGCTAGCAAGCTGCTCCTGTGTAGACAGATCACAGACAAATCATTCCAGCCCCCAGCCTGCGTCTCATGACTCTACAAGCGAGTGGTGGGCGAAGAGGCAGGAAGGAGAGAAACACTGTGTGTGTTGTTCCTTATCTTAGTAGCTAAGCATTTCTGTAAAATACAAGCTCTAGTTTATTGGCTAATTTAAAAGAAAAACAGTAAGATTTCAGCTTGCAAGCCTTCTACAGTCTATATTACTGTTGACTGACAATGTTAGAACATACAATCAGAAGGAGGTAGAGATTTTTTTTTTTTTTTGCAAATATAAGTGTCCCCCAGATACATGAATTACAAGGGATCTTGCAAGGATTGTGAGGTGTTTACGGCAAATAGATAAGACCCTTAGTTTACTTAACACCTACATAGACTCAGGCTGAAATGAAGAGTTTTTACAGACCCTATCCTGGTCAGTGTACGCTGCTGGAGCCTGGAAACAGTTAACATGTTACTGAGCCAGAGGAGCACAGTGATTCACAATGAGATGCTGTCAGGGCCAGATTTGTACTTTTTACCGCCCAAGGCCAACTATACCGTCTGTATGGTTGTTATCTCTGTGTGCCCCAATGAGAATTCTACTTACTTTCCATCATTGGATGTCACAGACAATAACTATTTTAGTAATTTGTGTCTAGATTATTAGTTATGTTTTCCTTAAGAACTTTTATGTTATGTTTGCCATATCATTAATGATGGACCCATTGTGTCACTATGAGAGTTAGGATGATGTGTACCTGCAGGATAGAGCTTACAGGTCTTGCAGGGACGACACAAGTACAGGACAGATAGTTCAAAGGATAAAGCTGTCTTTGTAGATAGGGATGGCTGCATAAAACAGCTTTACTGCCCCTCACTGAGCCGCCCCTAAATTTCTGGTGCCCTAGGCCATGGCCTATGTGGCCTTGCCAGAAATCCGGCCCTGGATGCTGTACATTATATAAGTATGTGTACACAAGTATTTTAAATCGGTGTTTCTCAACCTGGGGTCCGTGGACCCCTGGAGGTACATCGGCTCCTGTCAGGGGGTCCCCCAAGGGCGGCAGATAAAATGGCAGAACTCGCCCCCAGGAGAGAAGTGGCAGTCCGTGGCAAGGGGCACAGTAACTTCCACAGCCCCGTTCCCGCATGCACTCCATTCGCTGGGCTCTCCTGCTGTCGCCGCCTTGCGTCCTGTCGTCATGGTTACCGGGCAGCCTCTCATGACGTCAGAGGTGCTGCCAGAGGTAACCATAGCGGAAGGACGTGATGAGAAAAGTAGAGCAAAAGGGAGGAGGAGAGCCCAGCGAGAGGAGGAGAGCCCAGTGAGAGGCATCCACGCGGGAACGGGGCTATGTAAGATTATACTGGGGCATCACCAGGCTATCTATACTAAAGCACCTATAGCTCACTACCTACACTTTGGCACCACCTGTACCTGGCTATCTATCCTGGGGCACCACCTGTACCTGGCTATCTATTCTGGGGCACCACTCGTACTAGGCTATCCTGGGGCACCACCTGTACCTGGCTATCTATTCTGGGGCACCACCTGTACCTGGCTATCTATTCTGCGGCACTACCTGTACCTGGCTATCTATTCTGGGGCACCACCTGTACCTGGCTATCTATTCTGGGGCACCACCTGTACCTGGCTATCTATTCTGGGGCACCACCTGTACCTGGCTATCTATTCTGGGGCACCACCTGTACCTGGCTATCTATTCTGGGGCACCACCTGTACCTGGCTATCTATTCTGGGGCACCACCTGTACTAGGCTATCTATTCTGGGGCACCACCTGTACCTGGCTATCTATTCTGGGGTACCACCTGTACCTGGCTATCTATTCTGGGGCACCACCTGTACCTGGCTATCTATTCTGGGGCACCACCTGCACCTGGCTATCTATTCTGAGGCACCACCTGTACCTGGCTATCTATTATGGGGCATCACTTGTACCTGGCCATCTATCCTGGTGCACCACCAGTACCTGGCTATCTATCCTGGTGCACCACCTGTACTAGGCTATCTATTCTGGGGCACCACCTGTACCTGGCTATCTATTCTGGGGCACCACCTGTACCTGGCTATCTATTCTGGGGCACCACCTGTCCCTGGCTATATATTCTGGGGCACCACCAGTACCTGACTATCTATTCTGGGTCACCACCTGTACCTGGCTATCTATTCTGGGGCACCACCTGTACCTGGCTATCTATTCTGGGGCAACACCTGTACCTGGCTATCTATTCTGGGGCAACACCTGTACCTGGTTATCTATTCTGGGGCCCCACCAGTACCTGGCTATCTATTCTTGGGCACCACCTGTACCTGGCTATCTACTCTGGGGCAACACCTGTACCTGGCTATCTATTCTGGGGCACCACCAGTACCTCGCTATCTATTCTGGGGCACCACCAGTACCTCGCTATCTATTCTGGGGCCCTACCAGTACCTCGCTATCTATTCTGGGGCACCACCAGTACCTCGCTATCTATTCTGGGGCACCACCAGTACCTGGCTATCTATTCTGGGGCACCACCAGTACCTGGCTATCTATCCTGGGGCACCACTAGTACCTGGCTATCTATTCTGGGACACCACCTGTACCTGGCTATCTATTCTGGGGCACCACCTGTACTAGGCTATTTATTCTGGGGCACCACCTCCACCTGGCTATCTATTCTGGGTCATCACCTGTACCTGGCTATCTATTCTGGGGCACCACCTGCACCTGGCTATCTATTCTGGGGCACCACCAGTACCTGGCTATCTATTCTGGGGCACCACCTGTACCTGGCTATCTATTCTGGGGCACCACCTGTACCTGGCTATCTATTCTGGGGCACCACCTGTACTAGGCTATCTATTCTTGGGCACCACCTGTACCTGGCTATCTATTCTGGGGCACCACCTGTACTAGGCTATCTATTCTTGGGCACCACCTGTACCTGGCTATCTATTCTGGGTCACCACCTGTACCTGGCTATCTATTCTGGGGCACCACCTGTACCTGGCTATCTACTCTGGGGCACCACCTGTACCTGGCTATCTACTCTGGGGCACCACCTGTACCTGGCTATCTATTCTGGGGCACCACCTGTACCTGGCTATCTATTCTGGGGCACCACCTGTACCAGGCTATCTATTATGGGGCACCACCTGTACCTGGCTATCTATTCTGGGGCACCACCTGTACCTGGCTATCTATTCTGGGGCACCACCTGTACCTGGCTATCTATTCTGGGGCACCACCTGTACTAGGCTATTTATTCTGGGGCACCACCTCCACCTGGCTATCTATTCTGGGTCATCACCTGTACCTGGCTATCTATTCTGGGGCACCACCTGCACCTGGCTATCTATTCTGGGGCACCACCAGTACCTGGCTATCTATTCTGGGGCACCACCTGTACCTGGCTATCTATTCTGGGGCACCACCTGTACCTGGCTATCTATTCTGGGGCACCACCTGTACTAGGCTATCTATTCTTGGGCACCACCTGTACCTGGCTATCTATTCTGGGGCACCACCTGTACTAGGCTATCTATTCTTGGGCACCACCTGTACCTGGCTATCTATTCTGGGTCACCACCTGTACCTGGCTATCTATTCTGGGGCACCACCTGTACCTGGCTATCTACTCTGGGGCACCACCTGTACCTGGCTATCTATTCTGGGGCACCACCTGTACCTGGCTATCTATTCTGGGGCACCACCTGTACCAGGCTATCTATTCTGGGGCACCACCTGTACCTGGCTATCTACTCTGGGGCACCACCTGTACCTGGCTATCTATTCTGGGGCACCACCTGTACCTGGCTATCTATTCTGGGGCACCACCTGTACCAGGCTATCTATTATGGGGCACCACCTGTACCTGGCTATCTATTCTGGGGCACCACCTGTACCTGGCTATCTATTCTGGGGCACCACCTGTACTAGGCTATTTATTCTGGGGCACCACCTCCACCTGGCTATCTATTCTGGGTCATCACCTGTACCTGGCTATCTATTCTGGGGCACCACCTGCACCTGGCTATCTATTCTGGGGCACCACCAGTACCTGGCTATCTATTCTGGGGCACCACCTGTACCTGGCTATCTATTCTGGGGCACCACCTGTACCTGGCTATCTATTCTGGGGCACCACCTGTACTAGGCTATCTATTCTTGGGCACCACCTGTACCTGGCTATCTATTCTGGGTCACCACCTGTACCTGGCTATCTATTCTGGGGCACCACCTGTACCTGGCTATCTACTCTGGGGCACCACCTGTACCTGGCTATCTATTCTGGGGCACCACCTGTACCTGGCTATCTATTCTGGGGCACCACCTGTACCAGGCTATCTATTCTGGGGCACCACCTGTACCTGGCTATCTATTCTGGGGCACCACCAGTACCTGGCTATTTATTCTGGGGCACCACCTGCACCTGGCTATCTATTCTGGGTCATCACCTGTACCTGGCTATCTATTCTGGGGCACCACCTGCACCTGGCTATCTATTCTGGGGCACCACCAGTACCTGGCTATCTATTCTGGGGCACCACCTGTACCTGGCTATCTATTCTGGGGCACCACCTGTACCTGGCTATCTATTCTGGGGCACCACCTGTACTAGGCTATCTATTCTGGGGCACCACCTGTACCTGGCTATCTATTCTGGGGCACCACCTGTACCTGGCTATCTATTCTGGGGCACCACCTGTACCTGGCTATCTATTCTGGGGCACCACCTGTACCTGGCTATCTATTCTGGGGCACCACCTGTACCTGGCTATCTATTCTGGGGCACCACCTGTACCTGGCTATCTATTCTGGGGCACCACCTGTACTAGGCTATCTATTCTGGGGCACTACCTGCACCTGGCTATCTATTCTGGGTCATCACCTGTACCTGGCTATCTATTCTGGGGCACCACCTGCACCTGGCTATCTATTCTGGGGCACCACCAGTACCTGGCTATCTATTCTGGGGCACCACCTGCACCTTGCTATCTATTCTGGGTTACCACCTGTACCTGGCTATCTATTCTGGGGCACCACCTGTACCTGGCTATCTATTCTGGGGCACCACCTGTACCTGGCTATCTATTCTTGGGCACCACCAGTACCTGGCTATCTATTCTGGGGCACCACCTGTACTAGGCTATCTATTCTGGGGCACCACCTGCACCTGGTTATCTATTCTGGGGCACCACCTGTACCTGGCTATCTATTCTGGGGCACCACCTGTACCTGGCTATCTATTCTGGGTTACCACCTGTACCTGGCTATCTATTCTGGGGCACCACTTGTACCTGGCTATCTATTCTGGGGCACCACCTGTACCTGGCTATCTATTCTGGGGCACCACCAGTACCTGGCTATCTATTCTGGGGCACCACCTGTACCTGGCTATCTATTCTGGGGCACCACCTGTACCTGGCTATCTATTCTGGGTCACCTATAGCTCGCTACCTACACGGGGGCACCACCTGTACCTGGATATCTATTCTGGGGCACCTAAACTTTGCTACCTCCTTGTGTCCTGTGCAAGAGTTCAGGTTCAGTTTAAGGACAGAAGCAATTTGCCCCTGTAATCATTCCTCCCATTCATTCGCTAATAATTTTATCACTACTTATCACACCAAATTGATCTATATCTTTTTTCACCACCAATTAGGATTTCTTTGGGTGGTACATTTTGCTAAGAATTATTTTATTGTAAATGAATTTTAAGGGGAATAATTAAGAAAAAAATGGGAAAAAAATCATTGTTTCTAAGCTTTCAGCCATTATAGTTTTAAAATAAAACGTTGTACTGTGCATAAAACCCACACATTTTATTTTCCCATTTGTCCTGTTTATTGCAACTTTCAAACTATTTCCCTCTTACAATGTATGGTGACAATATTTTGTTTGGAAATAAAGTTGCATTTTTTTCAGTTTTGCATCCATCACTACTTACAAGCCCATATAGGCAAAAATAAAAGTAATATACCCTCACAACATACATATTAAAACAAAGTTCAGCCCCTAAGGTAACTATGTATTGTTTTTTAAACTGTCATTTTTTTAATGTTTTAATGTGTTGCAGCTACGGGGGAGGTGGGGGGTTTAATAGGGTTTTAATAAATATTAAATGCATTTCTTTTTATTATTTTAACTGTACTATTACTTTTTGACCACTAGATATCACTGTACACTATCCTATAAGTTACCAGGAAGTGTACGATCTTTTTTTTTTTTTTTTTTTACATTCTTTCACTGGAGGTTTTATGAATCAACATGCCTCGGGATTCGAGGCATGTCGAGCCATTCACAGGGGATCAGTTGCATTGGGGGAAC
Source organism: Hyperolius riggenbachi (assembly GCF_040937935.1). Lineage (NCBI taxonomy): Eukaryota > Metazoa > Chordata > Amphibia > Anura > Hyperoliidae > Hyperolius > Hyperolius riggenbachi. The sequence goes on from NC_090650.1 coordinate 414,344,735, forward strand.
ACTCGTTCTCCTTTCACAATCGATTTCCTGTAACAGCCGCTTGGATCAAGCGAGCACACCCGCCGGGAACGAACGCACACCCGCCGCAACACCGATGTACGAATATATCCGTCTAGATTACCGCTAAGCGTCTCCTGCAGAACGGTTTTATTTGTCCATTTAGGCAGAAGTAGTTACAAGGAAATAGATATGGCAGCTTCCATATCACTCTCAGCTCGGATTCCCTTTAAATAAGTTTGAGTCCTGTTTTCTTCATCTGTGTGCAAAAAGATAAACAATTGAATAAAAAAAAGATCTATACCCTACTTCTCCTAACGTCCTCCACTCATTGTCACAGCGCAGGGATCACAGGCTACCAGAGATTAGGGGATATAATCGCCCTGTGTCTGGAAATAACACTAGAAAGCAGGGGAAGAGGCACACAGGAAGTGGTGCAGGCCAGACTCAACAGCTGGACAACAGCTCGGCCTGGAGCAGGTGTTCCCGGACACATGAGGAGACGACAACCACGCCGGATCTATCAGCTGTTCAGTCCCGCGACCCCAGATATCACTGCTCATCAATGCTGTGCACTGTGTAAGACCGGAAGCCGTGTCCGGAGGAGGCCTTCACCACCGCTCTCTCGGGGAATCTAATCTGCACAAAATGTCCCCCAAACCATTTTATCGACGTAGGAGGTCTCCCGATCAAAGACTGGAAGGCTGCGCGCAAAATGGGGCAACGCCTGATGCGTGACCTTTAAAATTCTGAACATCCTTTCTCCCAAAAACAACACATTTTTTTCTTAATATTTATTGCTTTATTTGCTCCCAGTTACAGATGTTTTACCAGATACAACAATGTCACTACGGTTTTCCGTACACCTGTCACCAAGCCAGCCAAGCCTGAACATGTGATGGAAATATTCATAGTCAGGGGTTGATTGCAGTGATTACTGCAGAATCAGCTCCTGAAGTAATATTATGCGCATTTTGACTTTTTCCCTTCATATCCCAAAGCCTTCTTATCAGTTCTTAAGCCCCAATACACACGCTCAAGAGTGGTCTTTTATGCAGAACAATTATCAAACAACTTTTGTTGTGAAACAAGTTGAAACAACCCAAAAAAAAGTTGCTTGCTTTTGTTCACACAACTGATAAGACTGATAAGACGTCAATCCAACAGTTGACAGTTTTATCAGGTGTGTGAACAATAAGCCCAGAGCAGCCGACAGGGCAGGCCTAGCAGTAGTCCTGTACGGGGCCCACAGTGACTTGGGCCCAGCCCCCTCCCCGCTGAATAACCTATGTAGCTGTTTCCAGGCTCCAGCAGTGTGCACTGAACAGGAAAAACAGCTACAGAGATAAGGCATTCTACGTCGAAGCACACAAATGGTGTGCATTTTTTTTCTGTCACAGATCTGAATTTCTCTGTTATCAGGTCATTAATTCACTGGCTATCCAGAACAGGACTAGAGTTGGGCCGAACCTCCGATTTTAGGTTCGCGAACCGGGTTCGCGAACTTCCGCGGAAGGTTCGGTTCGCGTTAAAGTTCGCGAACCGCAATAGACTTCAATGGGGATGCGAACTTTGAAAAAAAAAATAATTATGCTGGCCACAAAAGTGATGGAAAAGATGTTTCAAGGGGTCTAACACCTGGAGGGGGGCATGGCGGAGTGGGATACACGCCAAAAGTCCCCGGGAAAAATCTGGATTTGACGAAAAGCAGCGTTTTAAGGGCAGAAATCACATTGAATGCTAAATGACAGGCCTAAAGTGCTTTAAAACATCTTGCATGTGTATACATCAATCAGGTAGTGTAATTAAGGTACTGCTTCACACTGACACACCAAACTCCACTGAACAGAACAGGTATGCAGTGGCGGGTTCACTAAACAGGTATACAGTGGCGGGTCCACTGAACAGAACAGGTATGCAGTGGCGGGTTCACTGAACAGGTATGCAGTGGTGGGTTCACAGAACAGGTATGCAGTGGTGGGTTCACAGAACAGGTATGCAGTGGCAGCAGGATCACTGAACAGGTATGCAGTGGTGGGTGGGTTCACAGAACAGGTATGCAGTGGTGGGTTCACAGAACAGGTATGCAGTGGCAGGATCACTGAACAGGTATGCAGTGGTGGTGGGTGGGTTCACAGAACAAGTATGCAGTGGCAGGATCACTGAACAGGTATGCAGTGGTGGGTGGGTTCACAGAACAGGTATGCAGTGGCAGCAGGATCACTGAACAGGTATGCAGTGGTGGGTGGGTTCACAGAACAGGTATGCAGTGGTGGGTTCACAGAACAGGTATGCAGTGGCAGGATCACTGAACAGGTATGCAGTGGTGGTGGGTGGGTTCACAGAACAAGTATGCAGTGGCAGGATCACTGAACAGGTATGCAGTGGTGGGTGGGTTCACAGAACAGGTATGCAGTGGCAGCAGGATCACTGAACAGGTATGCAGTGGTGGGTGGGTTCACAGAACAGGTATGCAGTGGCAGCAGGATCACTGAACAGGTATGCAGTGGTGGGTGGGTTCACAGAACAGGTATGCAGTGGTGGGTTCACAGAACAGGTATGCAGTGGCAGGATCACTGAACAGGTATGCAGTGGTGGTGGGTGGGTTCACAGAACAAGTATGCAGTGGCAGGATCACTGAACAGGTATGCAGTGGTGGGTGGGTTCACAGAACAGGTATGCAGTGGCAGCAGGATCACTGAACAGGTATGCAGTGGTGGGTGGGTTCACAGAACAGGTATGCAGTGGCAGGATCACTGAACAGGTATGTGGTGGTGGGTGGGTTCACAGAACAGGTATGCAGTGGCAGGATCACTGAACAGGTATGCAGTGGCAGGATCACAGTACAGGTATGCAGTGGGCTGAGGGCTCACTGAACAGAACAGGTATGCAGCCAGGAAGAAGTTAAGCCTAACTAATCTTTCCCTATATGAGAGACTGCAGCAGCTCGCCCTACTCTCACTAATGCAGGCACACGAGTGGCCGTAATGGCCGCCGCTGCCTGCCTTATATAAGGGGGGTGGGGCTCCAGGGGCTAGTGTAGCCTAATTGGCTACACTGGGCCTGCTGACTGTGATGTAGAGGGTCAAAGTTGACCCTCAGGTGCATTATGGGGCGAACCGAACTTCTTCCGCAAAACGTTCGCGTGCGGTACCCGCACGCGAACCACCTAAGTTCGCGCGAACCACGTTCGCCGGCGAACCGTTCGGCCCAACTCTAACCAGGACATACCATGTTTAGCTATAAGTAAACAGAAGGAAGATTCACTCCCTGTAAGCTGGGTGTTTTGTGTTGCTTATAAGATAAATGTTCTTCTAATAGCTGAGCAACAGGTCAGATTGGGAGAGACGATAATTGCAGCCTTATCACTAAAATCTTGCAGTGTATGGATTGTTGGGTGCAGTGCAGTGGATGGCCTTTGTGTATGAGAATTTAATTGTGCATTTAATTGAATGCTGTGTATAATCATTTTTAACAAACCTTTATTAAAATGAGTGCACAGGAGTTCCAGTTTATAATTTATTTGAACATTTGTGAGTGGAAGTAGGGGGGCTCTTATACTTGTCTCTTTGCAGCCCATTTTTACATTTTGGAGAAGGAGCGCTGTAATCATTTGCCAGTTTCTACTAATTTTGAATGCAGACTGATGAAGTTAATTTACATGAAAAGGCATTTCATTGACTTCAAATTAGCATGCATTTTTCGCATGACTAATGCAAAAACTCGCAATTCTAGCTTGTGTTATAATTTAAGTAGGCCTCAGTTACCTGAACTGAGTTAGTTAAAAAGGCTTGGTGTGCAGAATTGCCCTTTATGGGGATTTTCTCTTAGAGAGGCTAGAGACAGTTCTGATTTTCAGCAGAACTGGTACTGAACATTTCCAAGGCGTTATTGGTGCTATCTAGTCCCAAGGTGAGACTAGCTGGCGGGAACAATATAAACATGAACTAATTTTCTGTAAATAATATACTTTATAACGATATGTTGTATATAATAAATAGGCCTCCGGCCTATGTAGTCTAGATATAACGTAGTATAGACATAAGAAGAACCTGACTGCCAGGACTGGAGCCAAGAGCTGCCTGTAACGCAACGGACTTACTACAGAAGAATCTGCTTTGCTAAGACAAGACAAGACAAATAACATTTATATTGCGCTTTTCTCCTTGCGGACTCAAAGCGCCAGAGCAGAGCAGCAGCCACTAGGGCGCACTCTATTGGCAGTAGCAGTGTAAGGGAGACTTGCCAAAGGTCTCCTACTGAATTAGTGCTGGCTTACTGAACAGGCAGAGCCGAGATTCGAACCCTGGTCTCCTGTGTCAGAGGCAGAGCCCTTAACCATTACACCATCAGCCAACTGCTAAGATGTAGCGAACTGTATCTGTATATCTGTGGACTGAATAAACTCCTAAACTCTTAAGTTGGCCTGAGGAGTTCTATCTCCAATGCTGTTGCTGTGATGAGAGTCATGTTTGCAGCTCTTACTAATGAGTTGCTGGTGCTGGAATAAAGGTGTGTTGTGTGGTTGCAACGTATAGTTGATATAGTTTCTTACAGCTTGCATTGATGTGTGAATTGCATGTCTGTTGCAAAAAATTGCATATATGCCAGGACAAATTTTCTTTGCAAATAATGTACACCCCCAAAAATTTGCACAACAATGCAACTCAAACACGATGCTTTTGACTTGCATTAGTTGTGCGGAGAACAGCAAATTTACAAAAAAAAAAAGCAAGTAGAACCGAAATTCTGTTATGTGTGAAAGTTGTCTGACACAAAGAAACCAATCAGAAGCTCAGCAGAAAGAAAATCATGGGGGTGCCTCTTTCATCTGTGTCATTACTGCAATAAAAAATTGTTGCTTGATGTTCAAGGTGCCTGGACCGAGAATCTAGCCTGTGTATGAGGCCTGACTGTCTTAGTCAAGGGCAGGCTGAGGACATTGTTAAAATCTCTTAAAATCTGATTGCCCTTCTATAAAACTGGTCTTATAAAAGTTGTGATCAGATATTAACCATTTCAACCTTATGCATCAGAGCAATTTTCACCTCCCATTCATTCGCTAATAACTTTATTACTAATTATTTTTACAATGAATTGATCTATATCTTGTTTTTTCCGCCACCAATTAGGCTTTCTTTGGGTGGTACATTTTGCTAAGAATTATTTATTTCTAAATGCATTTCACAGGAATATTAAGACATTTTTTTAAAAAATTTATAATTTCTCAGTTTTAGGCCATTATAGCTTTAAAATAATACATGCTACCATAATAAAAACCTATGTATTTTATTTAAAAAAAGGTGGGGGGAAAGGCTGCGCGTCCCTAAACACATGTTGCAATTGAATGGTTAATCGCACGGGCATACACTGCCTCTGTCAGACTGAAAAATGCATGCCCTGCATCCTAGACAAGTGCTAACATTTATTAAACTAGGAGGAACTTTAGCTTCCAATATGGTTTGCATGCAAAGTATATTATACTAGACACTTGCGCCCCGGTGAGGCAAACCTCCGGGCAAGTGACCTAACCTAAATTTAAAACCTTGGTAGCAGCTAAGCATAAAAAATGTGTAACTTACATTTTGTTGAACAGCGAGGAGAACGCCAGCGCATACCACTAAGGCTGCATCTGACAGAGGCTGTGTATGCCTGTGCGATTAACCATTCAATTGCAACATGTGTTTAGGGATGCGCAGCCTTTCCTCCACCTTTTTTTAACTTTGTAACTATGTAACTGTCAGGTTAGCTGCTCCCAGCCCCTCCTCCTGAGTTTCCTGTTTGCATAATAAGTAGTAGCAGATTTGCATATGATTTGCATCTGAGTTGAATGCAAAGTGTGCAGAAAATCTATTTAGGTGCTTCACACTGAGCTGGTGGTCATTTCAGATGTAGCCTTAGTGGTATGCGCTGGCGTTCTCCTCGCTATGTATTTTATTTGTCCACTTGTCTCGGTTATTACACCATTTAAATTTTGTCCCTATCACAATGTATGGCGCCAATATTTTATTTTGAAATAAAGGTGCATTTTTTCAGTTTTGCGTCCATCACTATTTACAAGCTTATAATTTAAACATTTTTCGTAATATACTGTACCTTCTTTACATGCATATTTAAAAAGTTCAGGCCCTTAGGTAACTATTTATGTTTTTTTTTGTTTGCTTTTTTTTTTTATTGTAATTTTTTTTTCCATTCAAAATTTTATTGGGGTAATTTTTGGTGTGGGAAATAAACAGTTAATTTTAAATGTAATAATGTGTGTTTTATGCATTGAAAAATGTATGTAGATGTAGTTTTACTATTTGGCCACAAGATGGCCACACTGAGATTTTTTTTTTTTTGGTCTTTCTCGCTTCCAGGAAGCAAGAAGAGGACAGGAAACTTTTATTTATTTATTTTCAGAAAGACAGCGGCCTCTGATAAGAGGCCGTTGGTTTTTCTGCCAGGGACATAGATCAATGAACAGGAACCATGTTCCCGTCCATTAATCTCTGGGCTACCGGGGGGTCGCACTGGGGCGCGCGGGCGCGCGAGCGCAACGAACAGCAGTACAGCAGCCGTCTGGACGTGAGGATCATGTCCAGGTGGCATAAATGGTTAAAGAGGACTCAGAACTTCCTCTCTGCTCTAAAAGATACGTAACAGCATAATAACCTTCAAAGAAAAGCAGTTCTTTGTTACAGCTGATACAAGCCCTGCAATAAACTTGCAGTAGATCTACTTCCTGCTTTCGTGGAAGCAGACTTAGGGTTAACAACCTACATTTCTGATCTTACTCAGAGATACACACCAAGCCGCTCACTCCGCTCCTCCAATGAACTTCGCCTGACCGTCCCCCGCATCACCCAGTCCCATGCACGCCTCCAAGACTTCTCAAGAGCCGCTCCGACACTATGGAACTCCCTACCTCCACCCATTAGGGCAGCCCCCTCCTTCAACACCTTCAAGAAGGCCCTCAAAACTCACCTTTTCACTCTTGCCTACCACCCCTCACAATTGCTCTAAACCCACAGCCGAACTCTGGTCCCCTACCTCTCGTGTCCCTACCTCTCCCTCTAGATTGTAAGCCTTTGGGCAGGGTCCTCACTCCTTTTGTGTCCTACCTGATCATGCACCTCTATTACTGTGCACCCATGCTATGCGTTTGAGTGAACCTAACTTGCCTAACTCCATGCTCCATCCAGTGACTGACTAAGCATTACCTGGTACTCATACTGTGCTGTGTGATCTGGTTTTCTTGTATTCCTGTATTGTCATATTGCTGTTTGTCACCCCTAAATATTGTCTGTAACCTAAATTAATGTCCAGCGCTGCGTAATATGTTGGCGCTTTATAAATACAACAAATAAATAAATAAATAAATAACATCCTGTGTTTACAAATTAGCTGCTCTGCCATTGTAGAGGAGATACCTGAGCTGACAAAGCTGAGAGATCAAATTACAGTGATGAATGGTCTTAGATGAGGGAGACTTATGCTGGGAATACACGTTTCGTTTTTGCCTTCGTTTTAGCCTTCGATTCGTTCGGTAAATGAATCCAGTGTTGAAAACGTATGTGAAAATAGTCATAATCTCATTATAGTTTCGATTAATAGACCCCAAAAACAAACGACTAGTAATCGAACATGTTTGATATTATCTCTCTTTATCCATCTAATCGAGCCATTGGTAGGCTTGATGGCTGTTCAGATCGATTATATATTCGTTTATGCCGTCCGTCCCTGTACTACGTTTCGTTTCTTTGCAGCCTTCGATTATTGGAAAAACGAAACCATCAGAATCGGAAAAAAAAAACGAAACCGTGGGTGGTGATATTAACCGTATGATCGATTATTTCGGGATCGAAAAGGACAAAAGGCACAATCGAAACGAAGGTTTAAACAAAGGCAAAAACGAAACGTGTATTCCCAGCATTAGACAGGCTAAACTCTCTAAATACATACAGGGTGCATTTCTCTATGTTTTCCTTCTGTCCAGAGTAAGACTTCAGGTCCACTTTAAACTGTAGTAGGGAAAAAACAGACTGGAGTTTTTATTATTCACACTAGAGGGCAGTATTGTTACATTATATTCTGGCAGCTGTGCAACAGGGTAACAGTAAATTCGGGCGCCTGAGGCTAGTGGACAAATCGGGCGCCGCCATTCACTCCTATAATAAATATCGTTTAATGGGCGCCCGATAGGAAAAAAGGGCGCCGGTGAAAAATAACGTTTTAAAAGCGGCGCCCGGAGACTTAATGTTTTATTACTGCTTCTCATGATTACACATTATTTAATGATTTATACATTTTTAAATATTATTTTTAAACGAAAAACAGTACAATATTTTTTTTCAAACATTATTTTTAAACGAAAAACAGTACATTTTTTTTTTTTTTATACATTATTTTTAAACGAAAAATCCAACAGGGGGTCTTAGGTTTAGGCACCAACAGGGGGGTCTTAGGTTTAGGCACCAACAGGGGGGGTCTTAGGTTTAGGCACCAACAGGGGGTCTTAGGTTTAGGCACCAAAAGGGGGGTCTTAGGTTTAGGCACCAACAGGGGGGTCTTAGGTTTAGGCACCAACAGGGGGGTCTTAGGTTTAGGCACCAACAGGGGGGTCTTAGGTTTAGGCACCAACAGGGGGTCTTAGGTTTAGGCACCAACAGGGGGGTCTTAGGTTTAGGCACTAACAGGGGGGTCTAGGGGTTAGGGGTAGGTACAGGGAGGGTTACTTAGGCACCAACAGGGGGGGTCTTAGGTTTAGGCATCAACAGGGGGGTCTAGGGGTTAGGGGTAGGTACAGGGAGGGTTACTTAGTAATTTTTTTTTTTTAACGTTATTATACGTTTCAGTATTTAAACGAAAGATTAACGTTTTTACAATTGCCGATTTAATGCACATTATTTAATGATTTATAACTTTAAAAAACATTAATTTTAAACGAAATACAGTACAATACATTTTTAAACGTTATCCATGCTTATCGTTAAAAACCCGGCGCCCTTTTTTCCCAGCGCCCCTTTTTAACGTACGCGTGCAACAGTAATAATTAGTTATAAAGCACCATCATATTCTGTAATGTTGGACAGTGTACAGAATACATTGTATAATAGCAAAGCTCACATTAGCCAGTAAGGTTTGCTATACACCACCAGTGGTTCTGGATTTAAGCCTGGCTTCAGGGGTATAAAGAGATAATTTGTTTATTCAGTAGTGATGCATCATGGGAAACCACAGTTGTTCACTTAAATGAAACCAGAGCTCATGAAATGAAAAAGTTTTATACATACCTGGGGCTTCCTCCAGCCCCATCCGCTCGGAACGCTCCCACGCCATCGCCCTCCGCTGCCTGCAGCTCCGGTACCAGGTCTTGTCACTTCTGTCAGTCGCAACCAGGGCAGCCATCAGGGGGGGATAACTGACACTGCAGTGAGGGGCCCTGGGCTCCTCCCAAAGCGCTGTATGGGCCGCATGTGCTGGCTGCGAACCTGTGGCTCACTAACCAGCACACTGCGTTCCAGCACTGAGAGAAGAGTGACATCAGCACTTAAACGTGAGGAGCAGATGAGTGAGCCAGCGGACTTTTTATACTGGGGCACCACCTACTGCAGGGGTCTCAAACTCACGGCCCGCGGGCCATTTGCGGCCCTCGATACAATATTTTGTGGCCCTCGCTGGCAAAAGCTTCCTTATAGCTCGCTTCAGTGCTCCCAAGTAATCCGCCGCATCCCCGCCGCTAAACGAGGGCTGCAGAGCCCCCAAATCGCCAGGGGGGCAATCCGCCAGCATTTTCTGGAAGGGGCAGAGCTTTCAGCTTCAGCTCTGCCCCTCCTGACGTCAATCGTTGCATGGATCGCCGCCTCTCCCCGCCCCTCTCTGTGAAGGAAGAGTGAGGGGGCGGGCAGAGGCGGCGATGCGCCGCAATTGTGAAATTCCTTATGTGGCCCAGCCTCATCCTGACTTTGCCTCCTGCGGCCCCCAGGTAAATTGAGTTTGAGACCCCTGACCTACTGTATATCTGGCTACAGGCTACCTATACTGGGCCAACACCTATACCTAGCTACCTATACTAGGGCTGGAACCACTTATACCTAGCTACCTATACTGGGGCACCACCTATACCTGGCTACCTATACTGGGCCAACACCTATACCTAGCTACCTATACTAGGGCTGGAACCACTTATACCTAGCTACCTATACTGGGGCACCACCTATACCTGGCTACCTATACTGGGCCAACACCTATACCTAGCTACCTATACTAGGGCTGGAACCACTTATACCTAGCTACCTATACTGGGGCACCACCTATACCTGGCTACCTATACTGGGCCAACACCTATACCTAGCTACCTATACTAGGGCTGGAACCACTTATACCTAGCTACCTATACTGGGGCACCACCTATACCTGGCTACTTATCCTGGGGTGCCTATATCTTGCTACCTATACTGGGGGCACCTGTACCTGGCTAACCTATACTGGTGCACCACCCATACCAGGCTACCTATACTGGGGGCAACTATACCAGGCTACCTATACCGGGGCACCACCTATAGTTGCCTCTACCCACAATATGCCATGGTCATGCCCACTTTTTGCCACATCACGCTGTGCATGCCGCATTCTTCAGTGTCGGAGCCATGCACATTTTTCACCGCAGCACACTTTGTGCACGGGGTGGGGTGGCTAGTGGGTGGGCACAGCAACCAGTGGGTGGGCCCAGGGAGGGGGGGGGGGCAGGCCTGACGATGCGTGAGGGGCCCCAAAATTTCTAAGAGAAGTGCGCTGTTTGCGTATCTCTCCAGCAGCTGCCGGAGAGATACGTAGAGGCTGCACTTCTCCTGCGTAGACTGGCTGCGACTGGCTGAAGTGACGGGACCCGATACCGGAGCTGCAGAAGACTGAGGACGGCGGCGTGGGAGCAATCCGAGCTTATGGGGCTGGAGGAAGCCCCAGGTATGTATAAAACTTTTTCATTTCATGAGCTCTGGTACACTTTAAAGGACAACTGTCGTGAAAGGAACATGGAGGCTGCCATATTTATATCCTTTTAAGCAATACCAGTTGCCTGGCAGCCCTGCTGATCTATTTAGCTATAGTAGTGTCTTAATCAGGCCAGAAACAAGCATGAAGCTCTTGTCATTTATGAGTACCCTGATCTGCATAATTTTGGACTTGAAGGTTATTTAAAAACAGGCCTCCCGCATTGTTGTGAAGCCCCGCCTTCTGATTGTCCTAATAGTTATTTATGAAGGAGACGATCCAACTCAGTCATTGTATATTTTGACTGGAATTTACAGTGTAGCTGTTCTTCTGTCCGTTCTCCACATAAATCAAGATAAGTGTTTTGAAAAGTACAACAATAACACGACTGCCAGATACCTGAAGGATTTGTTGCAACTGTATCATACCTCCCTCAGCTTGACATCAACAAGATTGATTAACTTGACCAGAGTCCACCTCAAAACCTTTGGAGCCAGAGCCTTCTGTCATGCTGCCCCTAGCCTTTGGAATGCTTTGCCACACCCAATCAAGACAGCTACAACCTTGGAGGTGTTTAGAGCGGAACTGTAAATTCCCTGAAAACAAACTGTTTCACTTACCTGGGGCTTCCCCAAGCCCCCAGCAGCCGTCCTGCCCCACGCAATCTTCCTTTCTTCCGCCGCGGTGCAGCTTCGTTACCATCGACCTACGCCAACTGCGCTTGCACGGCCCAGGCTACGAGTAGCTTTGTTTGTGTTCCCACCTGCTATAGTGTCCTGCGCGTAGCGCAGGATGCTATTGCGGGCTGGAACGCGAAGAAAGCTTTGCATAGTTCGGGCTGCGCAGGCGCAGTTGCCGTCGACTTGTAAATCGACAGTAACAAAGTTGCACCCAGGAGGGAGAACGGAAGATCGTGCAGGACCAGCGAGAGCCAGGATGGCTGCTGGGGGCTTGGGGAAGCCCCGGGTAAGTGAAACCGTTTGTTTTCAGGGAATTTACAGTTCCGTTTTAAATCAGAACTGAAAAACCACCTGTTTAGTCTGGCATTTATGATCACATAACTTTACCCCTGTACACATCACTATGTACTGATCTGCTTACTGATAAGCTTAGGAGCTTTGGGTCCTATGGGAGAAAACCGCTTTACAAATGTTTTGTCGTCGTTGAATGGCTGTGCCTCTAGAGCCGTCCAAACACCATACAAGCTTCATTGTACAAAATTAGCACATCTATGTAGCTATGTAGTAATAATAGAATAAGAATACTTTAAACAGATTGTTTAGGTAACGTCTTGTAGCATACAGAAGTGACAAGATTCTATGGTGTTGTATGACCGACCTCAGACAGCTGGGGATGTTTTATTTATATTTATATATCACCAACATCTCTCACAGCGTCGTACAAAGTATATTGTTACTTTTCTGTCCTTCAGAGGGGCTCACAATCTAATCCCTACCATAGTCATCATATGTCTATGTATGTGGCATAGTCCAATCATAATAGGGCCAATTAATTTACCTGTATGTTTTGGGGATGTAGGAGGAAACACTGGAGTGCCCGGATGAAACCCACACTGACATGGGGAGAACATACAGATAGCACCCTGGCTGTGATTTGAACCGGGGACCCGTCGCTGCAAGGCTTCTAACCACTACACTTGTCCTTATTTATGAAACAAAGATTGTAAACACTTTTGAAACTATCAAACAAAATTCACTAGAAAAACAAACCTAATTTCTTTTGAAACTACAATTCCCATAATTCCCAGCAGCACACTGAGCTTCTTCTGCTTTACTTGTGCCTTGGTATTCCCAGGCAATCAGTCACATGTTTCTCTATACTGGCTTATATATTATCCAGAGCCTCTCTGATGGGTATGCCCACAGCTGAGCGCTGCTATTGGCTGAGAAGTTTCCCTGCTTGGCTGGGATTGGCTGATCCTCCTGAACCTGGGAAGTGAGTCTAGTGCTGGAATGTGGCTATCAGGGAGATCTCTGTGCAGGAGAAGAGAGCTGGGGATATGGCTGCAGAGGACACAGCACAGGTGAGAGCCGGTGTATCATCAGCTGCGGTGGAACTACAAGTCCAAGCATAGCTAGCTTACTGCTGGGATTGGTGATTAATCTACAGGTGCTAGAGAAATACAATCTGCTGATCAGTCTCAAAGCTTCATGCAACTGAAGTGAGAGGGATATGGAATCTGCCATATTTATTTCCTTTTTAAACAATACCAGTTGCCTGGCAGCCCTGCTGGTCTGTTTGGCTGCAGTAGTGTCTTAACAACACCAGAAACAAGCATGCAGCTCATCTTATCAGATCCGTCAATATCAGAAACACCTGATCTGCTGCATGCTTGTTCAGGGTCTATGGCTGAAAGTATTAGAGGCAGAGGATCAGCAGGGCTGCCAGGCAACTGGTATTGCTTAAAGGGAATGTCCAAGCAAACATTAACACATACATTTTTACGCGTTACTAAAATTTACGCATTGAACCAGTAACGCGTAAAAATGTATGTGTTAATGTTCCTGCACTAGCGGGAATGCGTAAAAATGTACGCAATGCGGCCCGCCGACCTCCGAGGGCGGCAACCTGCCAGTGGGGGACTGGAGCAGCAGTGAGTGACTACGAGGGCACAGGATGGCTGCATTGGGCTGGTAGAAGCCCCAGGTAAGTGAAACTCATTTTTTTATTTTGCTTGAACCTTCCCTTTAAATGGAAATACATATGGCAGCCTCCATATACCTCTCGCTTCAGTTGTCCTTTAACACTGATATATTTTCAACAGCACATAGTTAATCACAAATTACACACTTACCTAAGAAAAGGTTTCCCACGTCCTCAATGCCCCCACCATTGCCACATGCGGTCTGCAGACCTCCAGAACCATGGCCATGGGTAGCTCCATGGTACTGCGGAGGCGTGGCCGTACTGGCACAGGTGCTGCACAGCCACACTTGTGTGTGGGTGCAAACTTCTATAGGGTCCCAGGAAGTGGTGGTGGTCTGGAGGAGGGTGTGGGAGGCCTCTAGAGCACATGTGTCAAACTCCAGGCCTGGAGGGCCAGATCCATGCTGGTGTTTAGGATGGACTGAGAAAGAAAGGAATGTGTTCTACCTGATGGACCACAACTTTCCTGATTCAGACCCATCAATTCATTTGAGCTGTATCAAAAATGTGTGAGGATCTCGGCCCTCGTAGGACCGGTTTGACATACCTGCTGTAGAGGATGCAGAAGCTTCTCACTTCTTGGGCATCTCATTTTATTATTGTACGCCGCCTCGGGTTCTCTTTAAGGCAGTGTTCTCTCCAGGCTTCTTTTAGCCGGGTCCTCCACCCGGCTAGTTTTGGTGAGCACCCGGCTGTCATCGGCTCACCTCCTCCTATGCTGTAAGCAGAGTTGTGCAGAGAAGCATCGGCCCTGCATTCTCTCATCTCGCGGCACCCGACAATTTTTTCATGCCACCCGCCTGGAATAAAATTCTAGGGAGAACACTGTTAAAGAGACTCTATAACAAAAAAAAGTTCCTCTGGGGGTTCTCACCTAGAAAGGGGGAAGCCTCAGGGTCCCAATGAGGCTTCCCCCTCCCCTGTAGCTGCAGGCAGTCCAGCACTGGCTCCCCCGAAGTGGCCCGGAATCCTCCCTCGACAAGTCTGATAAGCACTGATTTATTTACCTTTCCTGGCTCCAGCGGGGGCGCTGATGCGGCTCTCCGCACGGAGATAGGCGAAAATAGCCGATATATGTCGGGTCCGCTCTACTGCGCAGTAGAGTTGGGCCGAACCTCCGATTTTTAGGTTCGCGAACCGGGTTCGCGAACTTTCGCAGAACGTTCGGTTCGCGTTAAAGTTCGCGAACCGCAATAGACTTCAATGGGGATGCGAACTTTGAAAAAAAAATAATTATGCTGGCCACAAAAGTGATGGAAAAGATGTTTCAAGGGGTCTAACACCTGGAGGGGGGCATTGCGGAGTGGGATAGATGCCAAAAGTCCCCGGGAAAAATCTGGATTTGACGCAAAGCAGCGTTTTAAGGGCAGAAATCACATTGAATGCTAAATGACAGGCCTAAAGTGCTTTAAAACATCTTGCATGTGTATACATCAATCAGGTAGTGTAATTAAGGTACTGCTTCACACTGACACACCAAACTCACCGTGTAACGCACCGCAAACAGCTGTTTGTGTAGTGACGGCCGTGCTGGGCTGGTGCGCACCATGGCGAGAGTGCAGGTTTTGGTGGCTTTACAGCCCATATGGTCGGCCTGGCTGATGTAGCTGAATGACAGAACAGTGACTGTCCAGCTGATCAAATTTGGTCTGACCACAATGAAGCAACGACCTTATTATCTTTTGTGTGCCCCCCGAGACACTCATCTAGGCGCCGGTCATTGCTTCATTGTGATACGCAAGCCCCTTCACCACGGCAAGGTAATGATCACGAAGGGGAATGGGCGCATGTACATGCCTTTTCTTTTGTTGTTGTAGCTGCCCGCAGTGCAGCCAGAAAAATTAGGCAGTCATGTACACGCACCCGAAAAATTATTACAGCGGCCGCTGCTAGCAGCGGCCTAAAAAATTCAGCAATCCGCCTGGAGTCCCGGACCCTGTTGGTGGTGGCGGAGAAGGTAGTGAAGCGGCCTGCAGGCAGACATGCTGTGTGGAGGGACTGGGAGCGACTTAGTCTTCTTGGGGCAGGCCAGGCAGCCAGTCACACGGCGTGCAGGCAGAGATGCTGTGTGTGCGGGGACTGACTTAGTCTTGGGGCGGGCAGCAGCATTCCGGGATCCATGCCTCATTCATTTTGATAAAGGTGAGGTACTTAACACTTTTGTGACTTAGGCGACTTCTCTTCTCTGTGACAATGCCTCCAGCTGCGCTGAAGGTCCTTTCTGAGAGGACGCTTGCGGCAGGGCAGGAGAGAAGTTGGATGGCAAATTGGGACAGCTCTGGCCACAGGTCAAGCCTGCGCACCCAGTAGTTCAAGGGTTCCTCATCGCTGTTCACAGCAGTGTCTACATCCACACTTAAGGCCAGGTAGTCGGCTACCTGCCGGTCGAGGCGTTGGTGGAGGGTGGATCCGGAAGGGCTACGGCGAGGCGTTGGACTAAAGAACGTCCGCATGTCCGACATCACCATGAGATCGCTGGAGCGTCCTGTCTTTGACTGCGTGGACACGGGAGGAGGATTAGTGGCAGTGGTACCTTGCTGGCGTTGTGCTGTCACATCACCGTTAAAGGCATTGTAAAGCATAGTTGACAGCTGGTTCTGCATGTGCTGCATCCTTTCCACCTTCCGGTGAGTTGGTAACAGGTCCGCCACTTTGTGCCTGTACCGAGGGTCTAGTAGTGTGGCCACCCAGTACAGCTCATTCCCCTTGAGGTTTTTTATACGGGGGTCCCTCAACAGGCAGGACAGCATAAAAGACGACATCTGCACAAAGTCGGATCCAGTACCCTCCATCTCCTCTTGCTCTTCCTCAGTGACGTCACGTAAGTCAACCTCCTCCCCCCAGCCGCGAACAATACCACGGGAAGGTTGAGCAGCACAAGCCCCCTGCGACGCCTGCTGCGGTTGTTCTCCTGCCGCCGTCCCCTCCTCCTCCTCCTCCTCCTCCCCCAAAGAAACACCTTGCTCATCATCCTCTGAGTCTGACTCGTCTTCTGCACACGACCTCTCTTCTTCCTCCTCCTCCCCCCTCTGTGCTGCCGCAGGTGTTGAGGAAACAGCTGGGTCTGATGAAAATTGGTCCCATGCCTGTTCCTGCCGTAACGGTTCCTGGTCACGCTCATTCGCAGCTTCATCCGCCACTCTACGCACAGCACGCTCCAAGAAGTAAGCGTAGGGAATTAAGTCGCTGATGGTGCCCTCACTGCGGCTCACCAGGTTGGTCACCTCCTCAAACGGCCGCATGAGCCTGCATGCATTTTTCATCAGTGTCCAGTTGTCGGGCCAGAACATCCCCATCTTCCCAGACTGTTTCGTTCTACTCCAGTTGTAGAGGTACTGGGTGACGGCTTTCTTCTGTTCTAGCAGGCGGGAGAACATGAGCAGGGTCGAATTCCAGCGAGTGGGGCTATCGCAAATGAGGCGTCTCACCGGCATGTTGTTTTTCCGCTGAATTTCTGCAAATCGTGCCATGGCTGTGTAAGACCGCCTCAAATGCCCACAGAACTTCCTGGCCTGCTTCAGGACATCCGCTAAGCCAGGGTACTTTGCCACAAATCTTTGAACCACTAGATTCATGACATGTGCCATGCAGGGTATGTGTGTCAGCTTCCCCATATGCAAAGCGGCAAGCAGATTGCTGCCGTTGTCGCACACCACGTTGCCTATCTCCAGGTGGTGCGGGGTCAGCCACTCATCCACCTGTTTCTTAAGAGCAGCCAGGAGAGCTGCTCCAGTGTGACTCTCCGCTTTGAGACAAGCCATGTCTAAGATGGCGTGACACCGTCGTACCTGGCATGCAGCATAGGCCCTGCGGAGCTGGGGCTGTGTAGCTGGAGAGGAGAACTGCCACTCAGCCAAGGAGGAGGAGGACAGCGAAGAGCATGTAGCAGGAGGAGAGGAGGTGGCAGGAGGCCTGCCTGCAAGCCGTGGAGGTGTCACAATTTGGTCCGCTGCGCCCTGCTTGCCATCGATCACCACCAGGTTCACCCAATGGGCTGTGTACGTAATGTAGCGGCCCTGCCCGTGCTTGGCAGACCAGGCATCCGTGGTCAGGTGTACCCTTGACCCAACGCTCTTCGCAAGAGATGACACCACTTGCCTCTCAACTTCACGGTGCAGTTGGGGTATGGCCTTTCTCGAAAAATAAGTGCGGCCTGGCATCTTCCACTGCGGTGTTCCGATGGCCACAAATTTACGGAAGGCCTCAGAGTCCACCAGCCGGTATGGTAACAGCTGGCGAGCTAACAGTTCCGCCACGCCAGCTGTCAGACGCCGGGCAAGGGGGTGAGTGGCCAAAAGTGGCTTCTTCCGCTCAAACATTTCCTTCACGGACACCTGACTGCTGCTGTGGGCAGAGGAGCAGGAACCGCTCAAGGGCAGAGGCGGAGTGGAGGAGGGTGCCTGTGAAGGTGCAAGGGAGAAAGCGGCATAAGCAGATGATGCACCTGAAGGAGGAAGAGGAGAAGGAGGGTGACTTTTCTTTTGTGTGCTGCTGCTGCTTTTGCTCAGGTGGCCATCCCATTGCTGTTTGTGCCTTTTCTGCAGGTGCCTTCGTAAGGCACTTGTCCCTACGTGAGTGTTGGCCTTTCCACGGCTCAATTTTTGTTGGCAGAGCGAACAGATGGCTTTGGTCCGATCTGAGGCACACACATAAAAAAATTTCCACACCGCTGAGCCACCCTGGGATGCGGGCACTATGGGGACGTCGGCAAGTTGGCTGGCTGTACATAGGTGGCGATACATGGTGCCGGACACTGCCACCAGCTGTTTCTGATGAAGAGCTGCCCCAGCTTCTTTCAGCAACTTCTCTCCTCCTACTACTCTCTGACTCCCCCTCTGAACTGTCCCCCTCTTCATCTCCTCTATTGGGAACATACAGAGGATCCCTATCATCGTCATCATCGTAATCATCCTGCCCAGCTTCGCTTGCCTCAGAAAAATCCAAACGTGTAGGTCCTTCATCCTCCTTACACGTTACATCCATAGTGTTGCCGCGTAACGCAGACATATGAGCTGGCGAAAATTCATCTGGCTGTAACAACAATGGCTGTGCATCAGTGATTTCACCACCACTAAATAATTCTTGCGAAGTGTCAAATGCAGCGGAAGTGGTGCTAGTAGTAGCGCTGGTGGCTGAGCAAGATGAGGTGTTCTGTGTCGCTAAATACTCAACCACGTCCTGACAATCTTGGGAGGTGATGGGACGTGCCTTCTTCCGAGCACTGTACTGTGGGCCAGGTCCACACGAAATTACATTTACACGACCTCGCGCAGACCTGCCGGGTGGCTTTCCTCTGCCTCTGGCACTACCTCTTCCTCTACCTGTTTTGTCCATATCGGGTATGCACGGAGTGGTATATCACACTGCGTGCATACACGTAGGTAGGTGGGTTCACTTAACTGCACAGGTATGCGCACTGATGCGGTGGGTTCACTGAACAGTACAGGTATACAGTGGCGGGTTCACTGAACAGTACAGGTATACAGTGGCGGGTTAACAGAACAGGTATGCAGTGGCGGGTTCACTGAACAGGTATACAGTGGCGGGTCCACTGAACAGAACAGGTATACAGTGGCGGGTTCACAGAACAGGTATGCAGTGGCAGGTTCACTGAACACAACAGGTATGCAGTGGCGTGTTCACTAAACAGGTATACAGTGGTGGGTCCACTGAACAGAACAGGTATGCAGTGGCGGGTTCACTGAACAGGTATACAGTGGCGGGTCCACTGAACAGAACAGGTATACAGTGGCGGGTTCACAGAACAGGTATACAGTGGCGGGTCCACTGAACAGAACAGGTATACAGTGGCGGGTTCACAGAACAGGTATGCAGTGGCGGGTTCACTGAACAGGTATACAGTGGCGGGTCCACTGAACAGAACAGGTATACAGTGGCGGGTTCACAGAACAGGTATACAGTGGCGGGTCCACTGAACAGAACAGGTATACAGTGGCGGGTTCACAGAACAGGTATGCAGTGGCGGGTTCACTGAACAGGTATACAGTGGCGGGTCCACTGAACAGAACAGGTATACAGTGGCGGGTTCACAGAACAGGTATACAGTGGCGGGTCCACTGAACAGAACAGGTATACAGTGGCGGGTTCACAGAACAGGTATACAGTGGCGGGTCCACTGAACAGAACAGGTATACAGTGGCGGGTTCACAGAACAGGTATGCAGTGGCAGGTTCACTGAACACAACAGGTATGCAGTGGCGTGTTCACTAAACAGGTATACAGTGGCGGGTCCACTGAACAGAACAGGTATACAGTGGCGGGTTCACAGAACAGGTATACAGTGGCAGGATCACTGAACAGGTATGCAGTGGCAGGATCACTGAACAGGTATACAGTGGCGGGTCCACTGAACAGAACAGGTATACAGTGGCGGGTTCACAGAACAGGTATACAGTGGCGGGTCCACTGAACAGAACAGGTATACAGTGGCGGGTTCACAGAACAGGTATACAGTGGCAGGATCACTGAACAGGTATGCAGTGGCAGGATCACTGAACAGGTATGCAGTGGCAGGATCACTGAACAGGTATGCAGTGGCAGGATCACTGAACAGGTATGCAGTGGCAGGATCACTGAACAGGTATGCAGTGGCAGGATCACTGAACAGGTATGCAGTGGCAGGATCACTGAACAGGTATGCAGTGGCAGGATCACTGAACAGGTATGCAGTGGCAGGATCACTGAACAGGTATGCACTGGCAGGATCACTGAACAGGTATGCACTGGCAGGATCACTGAACAGGTATGCACTGGCAGGATCACTGAACAGGTATGCACTGGCAGGATCACTGAACAGGTATGCACTGGCAGGATCACTGAACAGGTATGCAGTGGCAGGATCACAGTACAGGTATGCAGTGGGCTGAAGGCTCACTGAACAGAACAGGTATGCAGCCAGGAAAAGCTAAGCCTAACTAATCTTTCCCTAGAGACAGACAGCAGCTCGCCCTACTCTCTCTAATGCAGGCACACGAGTGGCCGTAATGGCCGCCGCTGCCTGCCTTATATAAGGGGGGGTGGGGCTCCAGGGGCTAGTGTAGCCTAATTGGCTACACTGGGCCTGCTGACTGTGATGTAGAGGGTCAAAGTTGACCCTCAGGTGCATTATGGGGCGAACCGAACTTCCGCAAAACGTTCGCGTGCGGCACCCGCACGCGAACCACCTAAGTTCGCGCGAACCACGTTCGCCGGCGAACCGTTCGGCCCAACTCTACTGCGCAGGTGCAGGAGTCTGGCGCCTGCGCAGTAGAGTGGGCCGACAGTGATTTTTCCGCCTATCTCCAAGCGGAGAGCCGATACTGCGCCTGCGCTGGAGCCGGGTAAGTGATCCGGAGGCTTCCCCCACCCAAGGTGAGTACTCTCCGGGGAGGTTTTTTCCTTACAGCAACATGCAACTTTCATCATTCACTTTCTTCAAGATGAGTTAAGACTTGTCTCAAAAGCTTGGAACCAAGAAATATGTTAGACAACTCCTAAACGCAGGTGGCCATAATCCTAGCAACCTGCACAGGTGAAAGTTTCTAGCTTTGGACATCCTGCAGTCTGCTAGGCGCTCCAATAGCAGTTGTAAAGTGTACATAGTTGTAAAGTGTACATAGAGTCTCAAATAGCTGGCAACAGGTGTCTTGGCCACTGGCGAGAATGGCAGGATAAAAAAAAGTTGTATGTCCTTCACCAAAGATGTAAAGGACCAACACAAAGACTACAAGCCTGTCTCATCTCATATGCAGTCTGTTCTGGAGGATGGGAAGTGCCACTACCACCCTGGATATTACTTTTTAAAATAAATTTGGTAATTCTTGAGAATTCTCCATAAGGAATCAGAATCGTTTATTTCGCCAAGCATAACTGGGTCATGCCCGGAATTGGGTTTGGCACAGCACATACATAGCTACCGAGTGGTACATAGACAAAAGGCGATACAATAAGAACATGACAGTAATACAAAAATGCTCAAAAATCTGTAGGTACACAAATATACATTCAGCGTCAGTGTGCAACTTTACAGGTGCCCTGCTGAAGTCTACCAAAATGTGCAGGGAAAAAGTCAATCAGTTTAAATGTGGTGGCCGATGCCTGGTTGTTTTGAGCAAGAAAACGTGTTCCTTTTGCAGACCGCTACTTTGCAGTCGGTAGGGCACTGATAGAGGGTGGAATAATGTTAAGGGAGTTCAGGAGGCCAACGGCTGCAGGGAAGAAAGAGTTCTTATGTCTGATGGTCTTGGTGGGGATGACCCGAAGTCTCCGGCCCAGTGGTAGAAGGGTGAAGAAGCAGTCGCCTGGGTGTGAGGGGTCACTTGCGATCTTCAGTGCCAGCACGCAGTCTTGTGTTATACGGGAGGTCAAGTGGGGGGGAGAGGTCTCCCAATGATCCTCTCCGCTGACCTTGATGATCCTCTGTAGTTTATGCCTGTCACAGGACCTGATGATCCTCTGTAGTTTATGCCTGTCGCTGGCGGTGGCTCCCGCATACCAGACCAAGATGGAGCAGCAGAGGATGGATTTGATGGTGGCTGAGTAGAAACGAGTTAGAATCTCGGAGATACTAGGAGATAGACTAGTCCAAAACCTGCCAGAACTGTCATGAAAAATTTAATTAAAAGTGCATTTGTATTCTGGGACAGATGTACGTTATATATACTGTATATATACACATGTATTTTAAAGTTTACACTATGTGGTCTTTTCACTTCGCTACTGAGGCTGTTTTCACAATTCAGCTCGACTCTGATTACTTTTGAAATAACTCTATTACTTCCTATAAGGCCTGGAACTCACTACAAATCGCTAGCGCAATCTCTAGCATTTTTAATAAGCGTTTTGTAAGCGATTTCATGAGCGTTTTCAGGCGCTTTTGGGAGCGATTTTAAAAAGTGTAAGCTTTTTGCCAGTGATTGTGTAGCGATTTGTGAATAGCGATTTTCATTCTGATTGGTCCTTTCAATGTATCATCATTTTTTTAACGTTTGCAGTAATTTAAAATTTCACTCAAATCGATATGTATAGCGATTTATGAGCTATTTTCCAGCGCTTATATACTTTACATTGAAGCGCAAACGCTCCCAAATGCTGCATGTCCTGTGGAATTTGTTACGTTTATTTACATTGGCAGAGCGTTTAGGGAAAGCGCTAGCGATGTAAAGTGCTCCCTAAATGCTCAAAAGATTGATCTAGTGGGTTCCAGCCCTCACACCTAAATGATCTATATATACATATTTATTTATTTTTTTTGCTTTAGGACATATTGGGCTTTTTTGTGGGTGATATATCTTTTTTTTAGTATTGCCTTATTTTCTATGCATTTTAAAGGGGAAATAAACTAATTGTCAATTTTTATCCATTATAGTTTTAATGTTAAAATTTCTATTGTACATTAAAACCACACACTTAATTTGTCTATCTCACCTGTTAATTAAAACAGTAAATTTGTGTTCATCCTGTATCAGGCACAGACTGTATACTTTACTCACTGCTGCTTCTCTCTTCTCCAGCAATGTTAATTTTACATGTTTACTCTCTAGTTCTGCCCTTGAATTCACGGGGGGAGGAGTTTGGTAGTTTGCTGTCATTTATTTTTAACTCTGTAGCCTTTTTATCTCAGAGATGATTAAACAGCATTATCTAGGGTTTTGTAGAAAAGGGAGTGCAGTTATTGTTATTAGTTATTTATAGTTATTAGTGAGTTATTTTCATGTCCTCTGGTAGGAAGTGGTCCGCTGTTCCCTATGTGCAGGGGTTTAGGAAGCCCATACATACATTAAATTACCTTTTAAAAATTGAAAATTTTATTTACCTTTGCAGGAATGTCAAAGAAAGATGACAGAACAAAGCCGATTTGCCGTTATCGGACGTCGGTGGAGCAGCTGGTGAGGTGTTATGGGTCGGGGGATTGCAGAGCGAGTAGGAAGACAGGCGGTGATGGCGTAGCCACCAGGAATCACACGTACAGGTAAACAGCTGACGGTCTGCCTACTGTAGTCTCCTCATTCTATATCAAGGCCTGGACAATGCATACATACAGTATGTTCCCAGCGGCTGGACGCAGGGTGAAGCTGAGAGACAGCTCTCCCTGCACTATGTAATCTAGGGGAATATGACAAATATATTACCCTGCTGATTAGCTAATTTACTCCTTTTGTGGCTACATTCAGGCCCCGGCAATTGCTGGCACCCGAATTACAGTGCTTTTAAACAATATTCCCCCTGCGCTGCTATAGCCAGAATTAACATTACGGTCTAAGGCAGCGCCCAAACCAGGCATCTTGCTGGTGTCGAGTGCATGCACTGAAGAGGACCAAAAGTCCGAAACAGGCTGTCTGCATTTAGGGTTGATGTGGCTCTGTAAAATGTAAAGCTATAGGCTTGCTATACACCAGTGGTTCTGGATGCTAGTCTGGCTTCTGGGGCATAAAGCGATAATTTGTATATTCAGTAGCGGTGCATTGTGGGTAACCACAGATGCTCACTTTAAGCTTAATTATCGCAAATTCCTTCTGTTTTAAGAAGGCAAACCACACTTAGCTAAACTTTAAAAAGACACACTTCAACCACTTCTGGTTCCGGCATTCTTACAATTTTGGCATTTCTGCTGTGTTGATGCCCTATATGCCATATTTTATCACTAGTTGGGCATGTAGCGCACCATTATCGCCAGTTTTTGCATCTGTAGCAATTGGATGCAATCACTAGTGTGACTGCTCGAGGACTTCAGTGCTTTACAGATGCATCACTAGGCAACAGCACAGTGATGCATCTATACAGTGTTGGGTCCCCGAACTGTCCTAGTGATCGCATCCGATAGCTACAGGCAGCAGCCATTACTGGTGTCCACGAATCTTAACCATTTCACCACTAAGGTTTTTTTCCCTAATGGACCAGAGCAATTTTCACATTTCAGCACTCCTCTCAATCATTCACCAATAACTTTATCACTACTTATCACACCTGAATGGTTTTATACATAGTTCTTTTTTTCACCACAAATGGGGTTTCTTTGAGTGGTACTTTTTGCTATGAATTATTTAATTTTATTTGCATTTTTAAGGGAATAACATTTTTTTAAAAATGCACTATTTTGCAGTTTTCAGCCACTATAGTTTTAAAATGAAACTTGCGACTGTATATAAAACCCACACATGGTGTTTGTCCCAGTTATTAGAACATTTCAATTGTTTCCCTAGTACAATGTATGGTGACAATACTTTATTTGGAAATAAAAGTGTAGTTTTTCTGTTTTGTCTTTCTCATTGTACTCTATCAATAATTTCAAGCCCTTATTTTCAATAATAACTATAGTATACCCTTATGGCATACATATACAAAAAGTCCCTACAATATACAAAGTCCCTGACATAACGATGTATGTATTCCCTCTTAAATTCTGTCCAATTTTTTTTTATAAATTATATATTTTGGTAACTGTGGGGCAGGTTAGGGGACAAAGGGTTAATGGCTTTTTATTCTTTACTTTATTCATAATACTATAAGAGAAAAGATACCCCTATAAACAGCACCACTGCAGACCATATGTATCAATCAAAAAATATTCTTTATTACAATCTTTGCAAACACATATCAATGTTATTGCACATGCTGAATGATTGTTTGTTTGTGTAAATATATAACTCTATATGCACTTTCATGGTTCCAAGTAGGGCTGATATGCACTGTTATACACAGGTTTTTTGCACTTTATTATTCATACTGAACCCGGGTTCATACACGAGGTTGTTACAGGTTGTACATCCACTGACATTGAACATAATAGATTATTATATCTAGCAGGCCCATTATGTTGAATATGGCTGGAAATACAATATTATGCTGTTTTTAGATGTGTTTAATTTTGTGTATCATTGATATGTGTTTGCAAAGATTGTAATAAAGAAATGTTTTTGATTGATACCTATGGTCTGCAGTGGTGCTGTTTATAGGGGTATCTTTTCTCTTATAGTATTATGTATACATGTTCTACCCCAGCACACGCAGTTAATATTACTTGGGGTGCTGACAAACTCTTTTGTATTCTTTACTTTATTGTTAACACTGTAATATTAAATATGGCCACTAGATGTCGCCTTAATGTTAAAGCATTCTAAGCAAAGAAGGTTCTACTTCTTTTGGTTTCTTTTTGTTTTGTTTGTTTGTTTGTTTTTTATTGCTCTCAATGAATGCTCAGAGCTGCTGTTACAGCACTTTTAAGGAATACCAGTTGCCTGGCTATCCTGCTGATCCTCTGACTCTAATACTTCTAGCCATAGACCCTGAACAAGCATGCTGCAGATCAAGTGTTTCTGACATTATTGTCAGATCTGACATGATTAGCTGCATGCTTGTTTCTGGTGTTATTCAGACACTACTGCAGCCAAATAGACCAGCAGGGCTGCCAGGCAACTGGTATTGTTTAAAAGGAAATTAGTATGGCATCCTCCGTATCACTCTCACCTCGAGTTCACTTTAAGGCCAAGTATAGGCGACAAGGGATTCATTGGCTAGGTAGGTGGTTAAAACTTCAATACAGGAAAAAAAACACTTTTATTTTATTTTGATACTGTCACATTAATAAACTTTCCAACAAAAGTTTTAACATTTTTAAACTTTAGTTTTTTTCAACTGAATTCTAAAAATGCACGGGTGACAGGGGACACATGTACACATTTGGGAACCTTCAAAAGGATTAAAACCACAAGTGGTTGAAAAAAAAAGTTTAGAAATATTCAAAATGTTTAGTTTATTTGGTCATCTGAACCACAGAACAGGGTCCAATAAGCTGGTATCATATGTAAAGCTGGCAATGCTCTATTAAATTACCTTTTGATTTTTTTTTTCAATCAATATTAAGATCTAAGTTAATCGATATTCTGATTCATTACTTTACAACAGACTAAAAACTAACACTGTGGATCTATCTTCCGATCAATTTTAGCCCTTAATTTCGATCATAATATCAACTTAAACACCTAACGACCAGCCAACGCCGATAGGCGGCGGCTGGTCGCATGTGGGTTTCTAAGGAAACGGCCGCTCTTTCGAGCAGCCGTTCCATGTCAGTTCACGGCGGGGGCTCCGTGAACAGCCTGCGGCGAGCCTCCGATGGCGGCTCGCAGGCTAAATGTAAACACACGGGGAAGAAATCCCCGATGTTTACATTATACGGCTGATTGGCCGGGGATCGCCGCCATCTGATAGGCTGAAGCCTATCTGAGGCGGTACAGGACGGATCGCCGTCCTGTACCGCCTATATTGAGAAGGGGAGGGAGGGAAGGAGAGGGAGGGGGGAATAGCACTGCGGAGGGGGGCTTTGAGGAGCTCCCCCCCCGCTAGGCACAAGGCAGCAGCGGTGATCCAAACCCCCCCCCTCCAGCAGGACATCCCCCTAGTGGGAAAAAAAAGGGGGGGGAAGTCTGATCGCCCTGCCTAAAACCTGATCTGTGCTGGAGGCTGAAGAGTCCATGCAGCACAGATCATTGAAAACTACGCCGGTCCTTAAGTGGTTAATTCAAAATTGAGTAATTATTGAATAGTGTATGGTCAGCTTAATTGTTGTTTTCCAGCAATTGTACTGCAGGCATCTCCTATGCTATATTTTCTGGCACCAGGCTACACGTTGCATTGCTGGTGAAAGAGCGAGTCAGAAAGCCTTACTTCCCCAATCCTCCACTCCATATATACCTTGAGCAGAGGGAGGAGCTCTGCTCAGAGGGAGGGGCAGAGGGTGGCTTTACTCCTCCCCACCCTTTCTGGAGCTCCCAGATTGGTGGAGTAAAACAACAGCGCACAAGGTTGGGAGGCGGTAACCAAGGCCACGCCCAGTGACTGCTGATCTGAGGAGACTTTGCAAACAGGCACACAGGTTTTGTGGACAGACTTTTGGACTGATTTCTGTAAAGCGTTATGGTATGGCAGCTCCACATTAACCTCTCTCTGTGCTTTGTTCCAGAAGTGTCAGCACCAGGACAGGTTCCTCTTATTCCCGCCACAAAGAAGCACGCCTCAGACCCCAGACCTGCCTCGCCTGCCGGGCCTGTGAGACCGCCAGTCTTCAAATCTCTCCACAGCAAACGACTGTCCCAAAACTCCTGCCACTGAGCACCACAAATCATCTTCCCTATCACCCCGCCACGCCCGACAAACGCAGACCGAGAGGAAGGCGCAAAGCTCAATCCACGGAGCAGGTAATTGTACCATTCCCGCTTATTTTCCAGTAGCAATATTTTACTGCTGTTGTAGTAATTATTGTGCAGTAAAACCAATATGCAGCGCTTCAGAACAGTATTTCCAAGGCCTGATATACATGAAGCGATCTTTTAACCAAGATTTTGGGCAATAAAATTGTTTGTCCTGAATGCTTTCCCTTTGCTATAGTAGCTGAGTGTACCCGAGATGGGCATGTAAGAAAAAAATATACATAACTGGGGCTTCCTCCAGTCCCCTCCAGGCTAATCGCTCCCTCACCATCCTTCTGCGCCATCTGGATCTGCAGCAATCCACCTTACAAAGTCCTCCGGTCTGCGACATACTGCGCATGTGCGACCCAGCCGTGCCTGCCCCAATCACGCTCTCATGGCTGCGAGCATTCTGCGCCTGCTCAGTACTACTCCAGCCAAATAGATCAGCAGGACTGCCAGGCAACTAGCATTGTTTAAAAGGAAATTTAAAAGAGGCAGCCTCCATGTCCCTCTCACTACAGCACTATTTTTAGCACCCAGGGCGTCTCAATAGCACATTTTATACGCATGCCAACAATGTGGCTCATTAATAAAAAAAAGTCAAAGAGTTTACAGAAGTCACAGATGCTGTCTTCACACCTTCCCCTGGATAAATAATGGGCAGCTAGAAGCTGAGGAGGGAACATGGCAGTTCCTATAGCTATTAGAAACCAGAAAAAAGTGGTGCTTGGTTCCCTTTTAAGCACTGGAGTACTGTTGTTTTGCAACACACGTCATACAATGTGCTGTTCTGTGGCTCTGCAGTGACCTCTGCTGGTTTTCATAGCAATGGAGGAGGAGAGCCTTGCAATATGACCAATGCAAAAACATAATTTCACTATAAAAACAAAGAAATCCGTATAGCACGCAAAATGTAATGCACTGAAACTTAGCAAAGTACGAATTAGGGCTGGAACCCACTGGAGCGCTTTTGGCAGCGTTTTGCCAGCACTGCGATACGCTAGCAGTTTGCCAAAACGCTTGGCTAATGTTAATGGATGGGGCAACTTCCACAGGAGCGTTTGCGTTTCCCAGAAACGCAAACGCAGGACCTGCAGCATTTTGGGAGCGTTAGCGCTTCAATGTAAAGTATTGAAACGCTAGCAGAAACGGTCAGCAAAACCTAAACTGAGCGGTTTTGCTAGCGTTTTACGGTTCAGCACATTGTAACAAAATGAAAAATAATTCACAGGACCAATCAGGATCAAAACGCAAAACGCTACGCACCCGCTGGGCAAAGAAATACAATGTTGCAAAACACGACCAAAAACGTGCATGAATCTGCTTGCAAACCGCTCAGACAAAAAGCTAGCGGTTGCGTTTTGCGTTTGCTGATTTCAGTGGGTTCCAGGCCTGAGAGAGAGTTTTTTTTTTTTTAAATATAAATTCAGAAAACCAATTAACCACTTAAAGAGACTCAAGTCTAAATTCACATTTTTAACTTTTATTAATGTTAAGCACTATAGCTAGTGCTAAACCGCCGCATCCCTGCGGTAAAACGAAGGGTTTATACCCCCAAATCCCCTGTGCAAAATCCACGACTTCCTTAGTCGTGGATTTTAGTGCCCAGGGAGGCAGAGCTTTCAGCTGCAGCTCGGCCTCCATGCGTGTGAATCGCCTTGCGGATCTCTGCCTCTCTCCGCCCAGGGCCTGATTTACCATTATGCACGTCGCACAGGTACGTGCCTACAGAGGCCTGATAATGGAAAGGCAGCTCACTCCCCTCCCCCTAGTAACTCCCTCCCTCCTTCCCTATGCAGAGTCCTGATGAGAGTGTAAATGAGAGGTTACTCACCCGGGTCTCTGCATTCCACTGATGAGATCTCCCTTCAGTCAGGGGCAGCTCTACTACCTAATACTTGGGGGCACCCCGAGTATTAGCTAGTTACTTAATATTGAGGGTACTTCTGGCTACCTAATACTAAGGGGCACCTGTACCTACCTATGACAGGCAAGGGAAGTAAGGGAGAAGTGACAGCTGGGCCAGCCAACACACTTGTGGTGCAGGAGGGTGAAGTCTAGGGTGCCAGAGCATCTGTGCCTACATATTAACACAAACCAAAAGTCTGCCACAATTGAGCCATCCTGAAGAAAGCCTCATCGTTTAAAAGATACCTAAGATAAGATAATAATTAAAAAAAATGATACTTACCTTGGGAGGGGGAAGCCTCTGGATCCTAATGAGGCTTCCTCCGTCCTCCTCCCGGAGCCCGATGCAGCGATGTCACACAAGGACGAATCAAAACAAAAACAAGAGCAGGCGCCGCTGCCCGCAGGCACACGAGCGTCTACACATTCAGGACCCGCCGGAAATAGCCAAATCCAATGGGGTCCGTTCTGCTGCACAGGCGCGAGTCGTCTATGACTGTGCAGTAGAACGGACCCGATCGGGCTCGGCTATCTCCACTGGAGCCCAAGGGGAAGCTGATATCATGATGCGACAAGGGGGTTTTCAGGGGAGCCATCGCTGGATCCCTCTGCTGAGGAGGAAGGGGAAGACTCTTTAGGATCCCTAAGGGCCCATTCACACCAGAAGCGCTTTTTTGAGTGTTATGTGATTGATTAAATCGCTTCCATTCACTTTCATTAAAATCGCAGAAAAATCGCTGCATTTTCGCGTACGCTATACCGAAATCACAGCAATTTTTTCACAGGCCCCCCTGCAGCTGCATCCCTTGCAGGGTATATTGTTAAAGAGAAACTCCGACCAAGAATTGAACTTTATCCCAATCAGTAGCTGATACTCCCTTTTACATGAGAAATCTATTCCTTTTCACAAACAGACCATCAGGGGGCGCTGTATGACTGATATTGTGGTGAAACCCCTCCCACAAGAAACTCTGAGGACCGTGGTACTCCTGGCAGTTTCCTGTCTGTGAACCTTGCTGCATTGTGGGAAATAGCTGTGTACAGCTGTTTCCAACTGACAAAAAAGCAAGCAGCAGCTACATTACCTGCCAGCAGTAAAATGTCACCATGTAATAAATGTCAGAATGTAAATCAGGGATTTAAAATATTCTACAATGGGCAAACACTGACTAAATCATTTATACGTAATTATTGTAAAAATGAAGCACTTTTTTATTACATTATTTTCACTGGAGTTCCTCTTTAAGCCCCTCTCACTGGGATTACCTGGTTCCCCATCGTATTTGCATCATTCCGCACAAGTGCACCACCGCCAACACATTTAACGTTTCCGCATTGACTTACATGCATTTGGTGGTAAAGCGATGTTGACATTGAGGCAGGTCAGCGGTGAATCGGACACTTCCATCACAGTGCAACACGGTAAGTGTGCTAGGCCCCATAGACTTTCATTGCTGTTACCCTGTGTGCAGAAAGGGTAACCCAATGCAAAGAAACTGGCCAAGTGTAAAAGGGGGCTTTACTGTGTTGTGTAGAAAATAATCACAAGCCAATCATTAATGGATTGATGGGCTTGGCATATCAGCAGTGGTGCTCATCCGGATTCCGGATATCCGGGTAACCCGGATATCCGACCTTTTTTCAGCTATCCGATTCGAATTCAGATACCGGATTTCTGTGGAAATCCAGATAGCTATCTGCAGATAGTTTGCAGGCAATCCGGATATCCGCAGAAATCCGACAATTGAGATACTGTTACTAAGGATATGACATCATTGAGCCAATCAGAGGGCTCCCAGCAGAAGCCCTAGCAACCAAATCACAGAAATGAACCCTGGCCAGCCCCACCTGACCTCATTTAGCCAATCGGAGGGCTCCCAGCCTAAGCCGTGGCACCCAATTACAGAAAGGAACCCTGGCCAGGCCCCCCTGTACAATAAGGAGGGCTGCCGTGATGAGAAATATCGTCCTAGATTGTGAATGCTCACTGAGAGACATGCTCCAGTGCTGCTTGCCTAGCAAGTGCTGTATACAGTGATAAACCTAAAGCTGTTTAGTGATTAACCCCTTAACTATCATTGATAATT
Source organism: Hyperolius riggenbachi (assembly GCF_040937935.1). Taxonomy (NCBI): domain Eukaryota; kingdom Metazoa; phylum Chordata; class Amphibia; order Anura; family Hyperoliidae; genus Hyperolius; species Hyperolius riggenbachi. Next base: position 414,376,557 of record NC_090650.1, read on the forward strand.
TCATTGTCTGACAGTCAGAGTGCGTGCTGCAGGTTTGCAGACCAGGCCAGGTGCTGCCTGCTGGCCAGCTAGCCTTAGCTACAGTATAGGGTAACCACCGGGGATGCGACCACCTCAGCTGCAGGGGCCCCTCCAGGACTCGCCAGCTATGTGCGGGGTGGGGGGGAGCGCTGCCGCCTGCCCGATGCTAGGACCCCCCAGCCAGGTGTGGAACTGGCCGCTGGGCCAGTTCATTCCCCGCAGCCGCAGTCTGTCTCCCGGGAGGCAGAGCAGGGCTACGGCAAGATGGCTGCCAAAGCCCTGCTCTGGAGACTATTTGTGTCTCCAGTACAGGGCTTCGGGAGCCATCTTGTCGTAGCCCTGCCCTGCACTCTGCCTGTCAGCGTGGGAGATGTGCAGGAGGATCATCGGGGGATCTGAGGCCAGGAGAGGAGACTTTTGCCAGGCAGATGAGTGAATTGTTTTTTTTTTGTTGTTTTTCTTTACAGGTGCTGCCCACTGTACTATTTTCTGTTGACTGCTGCCCACATTGCGATTCTCTGGTGCCTGCTGCTCACGTTGCGATTTTCTGGTGACTGCTGCCCACATTGCGATTTTCTGGTGCCTGCTGCCCACATTGCGATTTTTCTGGTGACTGCTGCCCACTGTACGATTTTCTGGTGAACGCTGCCCACGTTGCGATTTTCTGTTGACTGCTGCCCACTATATTATTTTCTGGTACCTGATGTCCACTGTACGATTTTCTGGTGAACACTGCCCACATTGCGATTTTCTGGTGACTGCTGCCCACTGTACGATGTTCTAGTGAATGCTGCCCACATTGCAATTTTCTGGTGACTGCTGCCCACTGTACGATGTTCTAGTGAATGCTGCCCACTGTACGATGTTCTAGTAAATGCTGCCCACATTGCGATTTTCTGATGACTGCTGCCCACTGTACAATTTTCTGGTGAACGCTGGCCACTTTACGATTATTTTATGGTGAAATGCTGCCCATTTTACCCACTTAACGATTAATTTCTGGTGATATGCTGCCCACTTTACAATTATTTTACGGTGAAATGCTGCCCACTTTACCATGAATTTCTGGTGCATTACGATTATTTTATGGTGAGGGGGGGGGGGGGTGGCATCCAAATTTTCGCAGGGGGGCCCAGTGATTTCTAGTTACGCCCCTCAATAGGATTACAGTGTTATTGTGTAGTTAGTACTGTAGTCAGTGCTAGTAGTTGTTAGAGTAGTAGTACTAGCTTACTACAGAACTGCTGTGCTGCTGAAACAGTGCCAATGTGACAGTTAGTGTCTTCCCCTCTGCTGTCTGACTGTCACTCGGCACGTGGCACTTGGCACGTGGCCCTTGTCACTTGGCACGTGGCCCTTGTCACTTGGCACGTGGCACTTTGCACTTGGCACGTGGCACTTTGCACGTGGCAGGTGGCAAGTGCAAAGTGCCAAATGCCACGTGCCACTGCCAAGTGCCATGCCCGGCATGCTCCTGGCAGACGTTACACCTGTTGCTGCATTGCCCTGCCTTTGCTGCTCCCACCGCCAGGGTGCCACAGGCCACTGCTGCTGTGCTGATACCACCTATATGTAACCCAAAACACAATTGCTGCGTAATATTTTTTTGGAGGTGTCTGGGCTGAAAACTGCCATGTTCCAGTTGTGCAGTTGGACTTTGGACCCAATGTGGGCTACACGACCCGACCGCTGTCTGGAACCTAGGCCTGATGTTAATTAACAGCCATTTTTTTTGGGGGGGGGGGGGGGGGCGTGGGGATTTTAAGTCTCCACATCATCAATCAGTATTTCCCTTTAAAAAAATAATGATGCTACATGCATCATTTACCCTAAAAAAAACGTTTTAAAGAAATTTAAAGGCCACTTCTGGTTTTTCTATCCAGATATCCAAATTTGGCCGGATACCCAGGATACTGGGGTCGGATATCCGATTCTATTCGGATACCCAAAAGGTCGGATCCGGATATCCAATCTGGATCCAGATATCTGGGTACCCGGATCCGGGTCAATCCGGATTTTGAAAAGGGGTATCCGAGCACCCCTGCATCTCAGACCAAAATCGATCCGTGTATGTCTAGCTTCAGAGAGATTTCCTGTGTCTGTCACGTTATATCGTTAGATTGTCTGCACATCCCATGACATGACCTGTGCGTGGTCACCAGCTGTTATATACTCCCACATCTGATCACTTAACAACCGATAAATCAAATTCACTTCCGATCAGCATACAATCCAAAGTAAATATTGGCTTGTGAGTACAAACCATTAGAGATGTTGAGACTGTAACTGTAAATTTTTAAACAATATTTTTTAGCTTCCAGGTTCCAGCAGAATGGTCTCCAGCAGAAGTGAGCAGAGTTCCCCACCGTCACACAGCTCCTCCCACAGTGGCGGACGCACAGGTACATTATAAATGCTGATGTAACATTCTGAGATACAGAGGGCTCAATTTGCAAAGAGTGTGCATCTGAAATGACTACCAACAGAGGCATGCAGAGCCTCCTAGAGGCAAATGCAGACCTTCCATGAAGGATGGTGGAAGGGTCTAGTACGGAACATTCTGCATGCAAACTGTTTTTGGAAGCTAACATCTCCCATTATGTTAATTTTGGTGCATCTGTTTTTAATGCAAGTTGTGTACCCTGCCTAAAATTGAGGCTCTGCACATCTATGCTGCTGATCATTCAGATGCATCCTGTCTTGGGAAGCACTGCCACCTCTCCCTGCTGTATAAAATAGGAGCCTGCCATTAATTAGCCAATAACTTTTTCGCCACATATGACACCAAAATGATCTATACATTGCTTTTTTCACCACGAATCAGGCTTTCTTTGGGTGGTACTTTTTGCTAAGGGAGTAATAAGAAAAAAAACATTTTTTTTTTCATTTCTCAGTTTTCAGCCATTATAGTTTTAAAATAAAATGTGCTGTGATAGATAAAGCTGTCACGTTTTATTTGCCCATTTGTCCCAGTTATTACAAAGTTTAAATTGTGTCTCTAGTACAATGTATGATGACAATATTTAATTTGGAAATAGAGGTGTATTTTTTCCGTTTAATTTTCTTTATACTATAACAATAATTACGAGCCCTAATTTGCAAACGTAATAGTGATATACCCTAATAATGTAAATATTAAAAAAGCTGAGTCCCTTAGGTAACTATTTTATATTTTTATGCTGTCCCTTTTTTTTTTTTTTTTTTTTTTTTTTTTTTTAGCAATAACTATAAATATACAGACAGGAGGGGGAAATAAGGGGTTAAATTGTATATATTTTTTTTATTTGACATCTGTAGGTGTATTCATTAAAGAAAACCGGAGATAAACAATATTAAAAGATTTACACATACCTGGGGCTTCCTCCAGCCCCATCCGCACGGATCGCTTCCACGCCGCGTCCTCAGCCTTCTCTGTCTTCTGTACGAGGTCCCGTAACTTCGGTCAGCTGCGGCCAGTCTGTGCAACTGCAGTATGCTCTCTCTAGCGGAGAACAGTACTGCGCCTGTTTAGTACTATTCTCCACTGGAGAGAGCGCACTGTGCTTTAAAGCGGGATTGTCACCATAAAAATCACATTTCAACAGCAACTGGTCTGAGTATATTTAGTGATAAAGATGCTAATCCTGCATTCAAAACTTTCAAAACTTTTTCTGCTGTTATGGTTTAGAGTTATCACATACCTTAGGCGCACTGGCTCTTTAATTGCCATTGCCATCGGCTGGCAAAACAGTTGCATGCTTGGGTTTTTTTTTATCTATAATATATTCCTCTTCCCTTTATTTCCCCTCCTTCCAATGACATAAGACAGTGCACTTCCTAGTATAGACCTCAGTGGGAGTGTCTGAAGACTCGGGGCGGAGGGCGGGTAACGAATACACAATTAGCTAGAGGAGAAAAAAAGAGTGAGGGAGGAAATGATGTCAGGATTAGCTTCATTCAAAGGTAACCAAGATGGCCACTGCCTAGAATAGGATTTTCTGCTTTCCCTTTATAAAATTCACAGGAATCATGACATGAACAGTGCAATACATCTGTTATGTAAGTAGAAGTAGTATTTATCTACTTACATATGTGTTTTTTATTTTTAGGTTAGCATGGGTGTCACTTGTTCTTTAACATTTGTACATGTATTTCCATTTGTGGCCACTAGATGTCCCCAGTCCAGTGTGTTGAACGGCACACAGGAAGTATTGAAGAGATGTGAATCCCTATGGCATCTCATTGATGCCAGAAGATGATTCACCAGGACGCGGCTTATGAAATCTTTATGGCATGTGTGACTAGGGGTGTGCAATAAACACCACGGTACATGTATTTACACCCCTGGTGCTGCAGTGAGGTCCACAGGGGCGTAGATACCCGTTACAGTGGTGGATAACTGGTTAATAGCCTGATATTAAAAAAAAACAACAACCTTTTGTTGGTTATTATCAAACCTTCTTGGAAATGAGAGGCTGCAAATGGGGAGCAACACATGGAAGAGGGGAGCTGCTGCTGCCCAAGGGGACTGTACTGAGAGTTCTAAATCCAGTACAAAATATACCTGGGCCGGGCAGAGGCGATAGAGGCTCCAGCCTCAGGGCGCAGTGTAGGAGGGGTGCACAACTCACTCAGCTATCATTCCTCTATTGTGTATGAAGCAGAAAGAAATAAGAAAAGGGGATACATGGCAGTGACTGCAAGCCAGATAACTAGAGATTAAGGTGTAATGCTGGGTACACACTATGAGATTTTCTGGCCGATTTACTGTCAGATCGATTATTTCTAACATGTCCAATCTGCTTTCTGATCGATTTCTGAGCATTTTCCTTTCACTTTAATAGGGAATTGATCGGAAAATGCTCGGAAATTGATTGGAAAGCAAATCGGACATGTTGGAGATAATCGATCCGTCAGTAAATCGGCCAGAAAATCTCATAGTGTGTACCCAGCATTCCCCTAGTTTTGGAGCCCTCTTAGTCTAATAGCAATCAGTGTGTGACGGCTGGGGTGGGAGGGATGGAGGGGCGCACTTTGGCATTAGGGATGGTCGGAATGTCAATTTCCAATTCCGCGGTAAATCCGCATTCTGCCATTGCCAATTACCGATTCCGCTTTCCACTACCAATTTCCGCATTCCAATGCGGAATCTCCGCCAGAAATTGCGGAAATTCCGCCCGACTTTAACATCGATTTTCTCAAAAACTATAAGGTCTTTTTGAAAACTTTTTTTTGTATCTTGTTTAGAAGATTCTGTTTAATAAACCCTGAAACTTTGGTCTTTCTAGGACTTTTGGGGGCTTTGCTATTAACCGCTAAAGTCGGCGGATTTTTACTGTAATGTAAATGCAGAAAATAGGCAGATGCAGGTTTTCTACATTTTACATTACAGTAAAAATCTGCCAACTTTAGCGGTTAATAGCAAAGCCCCCCATAAGTCCTAGAAACACCATTTTCAGGGTTTATTAAACTGAATCTTCTGAACAAGATGCAAAAAAACTTTTCAAAAAGACCTTATAGTTTTTGAGAAAATCGATGTTAAAGTCGGGTGGAATTTCCGCGATTTCTGGCGGAAATCCGCCTACGGCACTTGCATTACCGATTTCCGCATTCCGATGCGGAAATGCAATTTCCGATCGGAATTTCGGAAATTGCATTTCCGCGGAATCCGAATCAGCATCCCTATTTGGCATAGCTCCCAACTGTCCCTTTCTCTGTCTTTTGGAGGGACAGTTCCTCTTTGGGAGTCCTGCCCCTCTGTCCTCCTCATTTATCCCTCTTTCATGACAGATGTACAGATCTATGTAATGTGATAATGTGGTTTTCTACTGAAAAAAATGTGTTTCATTGACATTCTCATCCTTTAAATTGATATATTTCTTATTTTTATGTGTTAATATGAAGGAAAATTAACCAGGATAGAACATAGCAGTTTGGTTGGAATTATAAAACAACATATTTTCCTTATGAAATCTTTATGGCATGTGTGACTAGGGGTGTGCATAGGGCACGGTTAGGGGGTGTGGCTTAAAGGGACTCTGACCTCTTCTCAAAATAAAGTTTCACTTACCTTGGGCCTCCTCCAGCCCACCGTAGGCGGCGAGGTCCCCCGGCGTCCTCCTGGATCCTCTCCGTGTGCGTCCGCTAGCCCCCCGTTACCAGGGACACGCAGCCGGGTGGCGGGTCGGCTCTTCCTGGTTAATGACGCACCGCGTCATCGCGCCGGCCGCTTCGCGTCATCAGGGCAGCCGGCGTTATGGGTCCGCGCCTGCAGTAACAGGGGGCGGATGCCAACGAAGAGGAGCCAGGAGGACGCCGGGGGACCTCGGCGCCTACGGTGGGCTGGAGGAGGCCCAAGGTAAGTGAAACTTTTTATTTTGATTAATAATGGCAGTATTTGTATAGCGCCTTTCTCCTGTCGGACTCAAAGCGCTTGCGAGGCAGCCACTAGAGCGCACTCAGTAGGCAGTAGCAGTGTTAGGGAGTCTTGCCCAATGAACTCCTTACTGAATTACTTGCTTACTGAACAGGCAGAGCCAAGATTCGAACCCTGGTCTCCCGTGTCAGAGGCAGAGCCCGGATTAGAGCTCGGAGTCCCTTTAAGTGTCCCTCTTTCTTATCTCCAAATGTTGGGAGGTATGACTTTGGTGTCTCAGCCTTGGGTGCTGGAGAACTTAGTCCCGGCTCTGACCTGATCTCCCAGAATGCCATGGGGGTGAGGATTCTGCCTATCTAATAAGCCTAGGCTAAATAAGACTAACTTGCAGGCAGGGGCGAGCCTGGGGTGCCTGGCACCTGGGTGCAAGATTTTCTCTGGCGCCTATGGGAGTGGTTAAATTTACCGCGCCCAACCACATAACCACACCAGTGTCCTGCCTAATCACACCCACACCTTCCACCTCTTTCCGCATGCATGTGATACCCCATTCCTACCCCTCTTCCATGGGCTTGCTCCTGGCTGGCTTTGGCTTCCTGCGAGTCTGCTAGTCTCTGGACTGACTCAGGCTGAGAGGCTCTGCGAGTGCGACGCAGTCACACACTGCGTATTTATGGCTGCCTGCGGCCACCCTACTCTCACTGTCGTAGGCTCCTCCCCCCGCCAAGCCCAAGCGTGAGGTGGGCTGCCTGTATCTTTCCCGTTGCGCCGCGCAGCCTGCCAGTGTTGCCAACCTTTCACGTTATTTTTTTACTGACAAATACCTAAAAATTTACTGACAAAAGATTATTTTTACTGACAAAATTTCCCCACTAAATGCACATAAGAGACAGCTTTTCCCCATGTAAATGCACATAAGAGACCGCTTTTCACCAGCAAATGCACATAACAAGAGACCGCTTTTCACCAGCAAATGCACATAACAAGAGACCGCTTTTCACCAGCAAATGCACATAACAAGAGACCGCTTTTCACCAGCAAATGTACATAACAAGAGACCGCTTTTCACCAGCAAATGCACATAACAAGAGACCGCTTTTCACCAGCAAATGCACATAACAAGAGACCGCTTTTCACCAGCAAATGCACATAATAAGACAGCTTTTCACCAGCAAATGCACATAAGAAGACAGCTTTTCACCAGCAAATGCACATAAGAAGACAGCTTTTCACCAGCAAATGCACATAAGAGGACAGCTTTTCACCAGCAAATGCACATAAGAGAAATTTTCACCAGTAAATGCACATAATGACAAACAGACAGTGTCCCCAGAATATATAGCCAGGGATATATGTCCCCAGGATAGGTAGCCAGGGGGTATATGCGCCCAGGATAGGTAGCCAGGCGGTATATGCGCCCAGGATAGGTAGCCAGGGGGTATACGCGCCCAGGATAGGTAGCCAGGGGGTATACGCGCCCAGGATAGGTAGCCAGGGGGTATACGCGCCCAGGATAGGTAGCCAGGGGGTATATGCGCCCAGGATAGGTAGCCAGGGGGTATGTGCGCCCAGGATAGGTAGCCAGGGGGTATGTGCGCCCAGGATAGGTAGCCAGGGGGTATGTGCGCCCAGGATAGGTAGCCAGGGGGTATGTGCGCCCAGGATAGGTAGCCAGGGGGTATGTGCGCCCAGGATAGGTAGCCAGGGGGTATGTGCGCCCAGGATAGGTAGCCAGGTGGTATCTGTGCCCAGGATAGGTAGCCTGGGGGTATGTGCGCCCAGGATAGGTAGCCAGGGGGTATGTGCGCCCAGGATAGGTAGCCAGGGGGTATGTGAGCCCAGGATAGGTAGCCAGGTGGTATCTGTGCCCAGGATAGGTAGCCAGGTGGTATCTGTGCCCAGGATAGGTAGCCAGGGGGTATGTGCGCCCAAGATAGGTAGCCAGGTGGTATCTGTGCCCAGGATAGGTAGCCTGGGGGTATCTGTGCCCAGGATAGGTAGCCTGGGGGTATGTGCGCCCAGGATAGGTAGCCAGGGGGTATGTGCGCCCAGGATAGGTAGCCAGGGGGTATGTGCGCCCAGGATAGGTAGCCAGGTGGTATCTGTGCCCAAGATAGGTAGCCAGGTGGTATCTGTGCCCAGGATAGGTAGCCTGGGGGTATGTGCACCCAGGATAGGTAGCCAGGTGGTATGTGCGCCCAGGATAGGTAGCCAGGGGGTATGTGCGCCCAGGATAGGTAGCCAGGGGGTATGTGCGCCCAGGATAGGTAGCCAGGTGGTATCTGTGCCCAGGATAGGTAGCCAGGTGGTATCTGTGCCCAGGATAGGTAGCCTGGGGGTATGTGCGCCCAGGATAGGTAGCCAGGTGGTATCTGTGCCCAGGATAGGTAGCCAGGTGGTATCTGTGCCCAGGATAGGTAGCCTGGGGGTATGTGCGCCCAGGATAGGTAGCCAGGTGGTATCTGTGCCCAGGATAGGTAGCCAGGTGGTATCTGTGCCCAGGATAGGTAGCCAGGGGGTATGTGCGCCCAGGATAGGTAGCCAGGGGGTATCTGTGCCCAGGATAGGTAGCCAGGTGGTATCTGTGCCCAGGATAGGTAGCCAGGTGGTATTTGTGCCCAGGATAGGTAGCCAGGTGGTATCTGTGCCCAGGATAGGTAGCCAGGGGGTATGTGTGCCCAGGATAGGTAGTGAGTGACAGGAGCGCGCCCCGCCGCCGCCGCTCCCTCCTCCGCTCCCCCCTCACCTTTCAGCAGTCCTTAGTCAGACCTCAATCAGCGGGCGACCCGACCAGGAAAAGGGCGCCGGACGCACCCGCTCTATATGCGGAAGTGATGTCACTTCCGCATATCGGTGCGGCGTGCTAGGTCCTAGCGCCCGCCCGCCTGATCGAGGTCTGACGCGGCGGCTAGAGGGAGGGAGCTTGAAGCGGCGGCGGCGGCCACAGGGGGAGAGCGGGGCCGGGCGAGCGGGGCCGAGCGGCGCCTCTCAGAGGCAGGCGCCTGGGTGCCTTGCACCCGCAGCACCCGCCCAGGCTCGGCCCTGCTTGCAGGGCAGGGCTTCATTCAATATATAGCAATATATAGATATAGAAAGTGTTTCTGATGCTGAAACCAGGAAGATTACAATAAATGTGAGTATCCTGAATAATTTACTGCATTGTACTTTATGTCACTATATGTACTATATGTCACTACAGGGTCTTTATAACTGCAACCTTTTGTCATCTGCTGTCTACAGAAATAAAGTTGCACCATTCAGTCGTTGTGGCTCCGCCCCCTCATTCCAGACTGGTGTCTGTACGCAGTGGCCACGTCTCGCCCTCCTCTGACGCAGAGCTCAGGAAGTGGATCGTGGAGTTCGGAGGGGACGAGCAGGCGGCATTCATGGCTCGGGGGCTACAGAAGCTGCAGCTGGCGTATGAGCGGGGCAAAGCGGAAATGGAGCAAAGGACTGCGGACGAGGCCCCGCCCAGCGAGCGCTGACATAGACTTAACAGGGACATTGGTGTTAGCAAGAGACGGCTGATCGATCATTCCTAGAACATGCATGCTTGTTGTACCGCTTAAGGCCAGTTTCACACTGCATATTGGCGGTAGTGGTGCAGTGCAGTACGAGGATGCACCAACAAAAACAGGCTTTCGGGATTACCGTTAGTACGCGGTAAGCGCCATCAGGCAGCAGGCCAAGCAGCAAGTGATGCTCACCAGTGCTGCTCGGATACCCCTTTTCAAAATCCGGATCCGGATCCCCAGATATCCGATCCGGGTCGAATATCCGATTTCAAAATCCGACCTCAGTATCCGGGGTATCAGGCCGGATTCGGATATCTGGATAGAAAAACCGGAAGTGGCCTTTAAATTGCTTTAAAAAAGTTTTTTAGGGTAAATGAGGCACATAGCATCATTATTTTTTAAAGGGAAACACTAATTGATGATGTGGGGACTTAAAATCCCCCCCCCCCCCCCCCCCCCAAAAAAAATGGCTGTCAATTAACATCAGGCCTAGGTTCCAGACAGCGGTCTTGCAGCCCACATTGTGTCCAAAGTCCAACCACACAACTGGGACATTGCAGTTTTCAGCCAAGACACTTCCAAAAAATTACGCAGCAATTGTGTTTCGGGTTAAATATAGGTGGTCAACAATAAAATCAAAAAAACAATATCAGCGCAGCCAAGCAAATCTTAACATGTGGAACACTACATATATCGCAGCCAAAGTCCAACGTCTCAGCAAAACGTCTTCAATTAACATAAATAGTACACTTCAGCGCGAATTCACTTGTGTCCACCACCGAAAACACCATAAAGGTAATACGCTTACCAGATTATCACAGACCTTAACTACCTTAACTACGTCCCTGATGAAACTCTGACAGTGAAACCGGTCGGACGAGGCGGACGTGTGGCTGGACGGCGTCCTATGTTTTAAGTGCTGTTTTTCCTTGTGGGTCCCTGTCATAAGGGCCCAGATGTGAGTGACTTTTTAAAAACTTTTATGTTTTTTTAATGATATTAAAATCGCTGTAGATACGCTTAGATGTGCGTTTGTCTCTTTGCATGCCTCATTTTTGGTGAAACACTGCAATTGAGGATTAGATTGCTCGGCTTGTCTGGAGAGGAGGCCGGCTGCGAAGATACCTGCTGCTGACCTCATTAAGCCATATTGCAGACCCTGTAGTTAAGGTCTGTGATAATCTGGTAAGCGTATTACCTTTATGGTGTTTTCGGTGGTGGACACAAGTGAATTCGCGCTGAAGTGTACTATTTATGTAAATATAGGTGGTATCAGCACAGCAGCAGTGGCCTGTGACACCCTGGCGGTGTGAGCTGCACAGGCAGCAGGAGCAGGGCAATGCAGCAGCAGTCGCAACAGGTGTAACGTGTGCCAGGAGCATGCCAGATGTGGCACGTGGTACGTGACATGTGCCAAGTGCCACGTGCTAAGTGACACTTGCCAAGTGCCAAGTGACAGACAGCAGAGGAGAAGACACTAGTGCACACTAACTGTCACACTGGCGCTGCTCAGCAGCACAGCAGTTCTGTAGTAAGCTAACACAGTAGTACTACTACTCTGACAACTACTAGCACTGACTGCAGTACTACAGTGCTAACTACACAATAACACAGTAATCCTATTCCCTATTATCCCTAACCTATACTGTAACTAGCTAAGGCTAATAGCTGGGCAGCAGCTGGCCTGGTCTGTGCACAGCACACACACAGACACATAGCAGCTGCAGCAGCCCTGCAGCACAGCACACATTCTGACTGTCACACAATGAAATAAAGCTAATCTATATATATAAAATCGGATGTATGTATGTATGTGTGTATGTGCCGCGATCACGCGAGAATGGCTTGACCGATTTGAACGAAACTTGGTATACAGATCCCTCACTACCTGGGATGATATGTTCTGGGGGTCTCGCGTCCCCCCTGCACACGTGGGCGGAGCTACAAACAGCAAATCAGATTTCACCCATTCAAGTCAATGGAAAAAATGTAAAAGGCTGCCATTCTCACAGTAATCAAGCCAGAGTCCCCACACTTGGCACAGTTGATCACTTGGTGACAGAGGTTACAAATCCAGGAAAAGTGGGAGGAGCATAACACAGCCAATCAAATTTCAGCCGTTCATTTTAAATGGAAAAATGTAAACTGCAGCCATTCTTAGACTGTTAATCGCAGGGTTCTCAAACTTGCCACAGTTGATCACTGGGTGAATGCGATTAAGATTCAAGAAAGTGGGTGGAGCCTACAACAGCCAATCAAAATTCACCTATTGATTTTCAGAGGAATATTAAAACTACTGCCATTCTTACACTGTTAGTGGCAGAAGCTTCAAACCTGGTACAGTTGGTCATTGGGTGACTAAGGTCCAAATTCATTAAAGGGGCGGGGCCACAAACAGCCAATCAGATTTCCTTGCTGGATTATCTGCTTCCATTCACACATTTTTTATGCCAGGAACCTGAAAGCTCACAAACTTGGTCATTGAGTGACTGTATGTCAAGGTTACAAAAAGTGGGCGGAGCCAATAATAAAGTTCACTAGGAAAATATAAACTGCAGCCATTCTTACACTGTTTCTGGCAGGGTTCTCAAACTTTGCACAGTTGGTCACTGGGTGAATGGGATGAATATTCAAGAGAGTGGGTGGAGCCTACAGCAGCCAATAAAAATTAACCTTTTGATTTTCAAAGGGAATATTTAAGCTGCTACCATTCTTATACTGTTAATAGCAAATGCCTCAAACCTGATACAGTCAGTCATTGGGTGATTAGGGTTCAGATTCAGAAAGGGGCGGAGCCACAAACAGCCATGTTTGTTTATTTTTCAATGGGAATATACAAAGTATTGATACCAAGGACCCCAAAGCTGATAAACTTGATAACTGAGTGACTGTATGTCAAGGTTAGAAAAAGTGGCCGGTGCCAACAACTACATTTTTAATATGGCAGGGTTCCCAAACTTTACACAATTAGCCACTGGGTGACTGGAATGAATAATCAGAAATGTGGGCGGAGCCTACAACAGCCAATCAAAATTGACCTATTTATTTTCAAAGGGAATGTTTACATTGCTACCATTCTTACACTGTTAATGGCAGAGGCCTCCAACCTGATACAGTCAGTCATTGGGTGACTGGGGTCCAAATTCACTAAAGGGGTGGAGCCACAAACAGCCAATCAGATTTGTTAGATTGATTTCAGCCGTTCTCTTATTGACAGGGTTCTCAAACGTGACACAGTTGGCCACTGGGTGACTGGGACTAATATTCAGGAAAGTGGGTGGAGCCTACAGAAGCCAATCAAAATCCACCTTTTGATTTTCAAGGAGAATATTTACATTGCTGCCATTCATACACTCTTAATGGTAGAGGCCTCAAATCTGGTAGTCAGTCACTGGGAGACTGGCGTTTAAATTCTGAAGGGAGCGGGCCAAATACAGCCAATCAGTTTTGTTTAATTTCAATGGTAAAATGCAACTTATTTATGCCAAGGACCCCAAAGCTCATAAACTTGGTCATTGAGTGACTGTATGTTAAAGAGGAACTCCTGTGAAAATAATGTAGTAAAAAAAAGTGCTTCATTTTTTACCATAATTATGTATAAATGATTTAGTCAGTGTTTGCTCATTGTAAAATCTTTCCTCTCTCCGATTTACATTCTGACATTTATTACATGGTGACATTTTTACTGTGGGCAGGTTATGTAGCTGCTCCTAGCTGTTTTGGCTGTTAGAGACAGCTGTAAACAGCTACTTCCTGTCTGTGAACATTGTTACATTGTGGCAGTTTGCCCAGAGTACCGCGGTCCCAGAGCTTCTTGTGGGAGGGGTTTCAGCACAAAATCAGTCATACAGCGCCCCCTGATTGTCTGTTTGTGAAAATCTTTATATTTCTCATGTAAAAGTGGGTATCAGCTACTGATTGGGATAAAGTTCAATTCTAGGTTGGAGTTTCTCTTTAAGGTTAGAAATAGTGGGCGGAGCCAAAAACAACTAACTTTTTACATTGGAAAATATAAACTGCAGCTTTTCTTACACTGTTAATGGGAGGGTTCTCAAACTTCACACAGTTGGTCACTGGGTGACTGGGATTAATATTTGGAAAAGTAGGGGTAGCCTACAAGAGCCAATCAAAATTCACCTATTGATTTTTAAGGGGGATATTGAAACTGCAGCCATTCTCCACTGTTAATGGCAGAGGCCTCAAACCTGCTTCAGTCAGTCATTAAGTGTCTGGGGTTCCAATTCAGTAAAGGGGCGGAGCCAAACACAGCCAATCAGATTTCTTTGCTGGATAAACTGCTTCCATTAGCAGAATTTTGATGCCAGGGACCCAAAAGCTCACAAACTTGATCATTGAGTGACTGTGTGTCAAGGTTACAAAAACTGGATGGAGTCAAAATCTGATTTTTCTGGAAAATTGTAAACTGCAGCCTTTCTTCACTGTTAATGGCAGGGTTCTCAAACTTTGCACAGCTGGTTACTGGGTGACTGGGATTAATATTTAAAAAAGTGGGTGAAGCCTAAAAATGCCAATCAAAAATCACATATCGCTTTTCAAGGAGAATATTAAAATTGCTGCCATTCTTGCACTGTTAATGGCACAGGACTCAAACCTGGTACAGTTGGTCATTGGGTCACTGGGGTTCAAATTCAGAAAAGGGGACAGAGCCACAAACAGTCAATCAGATTTGTTTAATTTCATGGGAAAGTACAAATTATCGATGCCAAGGACCCCAAAGCTCACAAAGTTGGTCATTGAGTGACTGTGTGTCCACGTTACAAAAAGTGGGCGGAACCAAAACCAAATTTCACTGGGAAAATATAAACTGCAGCCATTCTTACACTGTTAATGGCAGGGTTCTTAAACTTTGCCCAGATGGTCACTGGGTGACTGAGATGAATATTCAGGGAAGTGGGTGGAGCCTATAATAGCCAATCAAAATTCACCTGTTGATTTTCAAGAGGAATATTTAAATTGCTGCCATTTTTACACTGCTAATAGCAGATGCTTCAAACCTGCTGCAGTTGATCATTGGGTGACTGGGGTTCAAATGCTGGAGTGGGGGTGAAGCCACAAACAGCCAATCTGATTTGTTTCATTTAATGTGAATATACAAATTATTGATGCCAAGGACCCCAAAGCTCACAAACTTGGTCATTGAGTGTTTGTGCGTTAGGGTTAGAAAGTGGGCGGAGCCAACACCAGTCAGATACATACACAGGCACCGCCGGGTCATCAGTGGGTGGAGACAAATACAAATTTCCCTGGGAAAATGTAAACTGCAGCCATTCTTACACTGTTAATGGCAGGGTTCTCAAACTTTGCACAGTTGGTCACCGGGTGACTGAGATTAATATTTAGAAAAGTGGGTGGAGCCTACAAAAGTGAATCAAACTTCACCTATTGCTTTTCAAGGGGAATATTTAATTGCTACCAGCCTACCATTGTTGCACTGTTAATGGCACAGGCCTCAAACCTGGTACAGTTGGTCATTGGGTGGCTGGGGTTCAAATTCATAAAAAGGGGGTGGAGCCACAAACAGCCAATCAGATTTTTCAATTTCAATGCAAATTATTGATACCAAAGACCGCAAAGCTCACAAACTTGGTCATTGAGTAATTGTGTGTTAGGGCTAGAAAAAATGGGCGGAGCCAACACCAGCCAAATACATACCCGGGCAACCAGCTAGTTAACAATACAACAATAGTGTAATGATAGTGAAGGGGTTAATCACTGAACAGCTTTAGGTTTATCAGTGTATACAGCACTGCTAGGCTAGCAGCACTGGAGCATGTCTAAGTGACTGAGCAGGCACACAGGACGAGATTTTTCTCAACATGGCACCAACAGGGGGGGCTGGCCAGGGTTCCCTTCTGTGATTGGGTGCCAGGGCTTAGGTTGGGAGCCCTCTGATTGGCTCAATGGGGTCAGGTGGGGCTGGCCAAGGATCCCTTTTGTGATTGGCTGCTAGGGCTTCTGCTGGGAGCCCTCTGATTGGCTCAATGAGGTCAGGTGGGGCTGGCCAAGGTTCCCTTTTGTGATTGGTTGCTAGGGCTTCTGCAGGGAGCCCTCTGATTGGCTCAATGATGTCATCTCCTTAGTTACAGTATTCGGATCCGGATATCCGCAGATATCCGGGTATGCAACCAAATATCCGCAGATAGCTATCCGGATTTGGGCCCAGGTATCCGGAATCCGAATCCTTTCGGATAGCTGAAAAAAGTTTTATATCCGGGTTACCCCATATCCGGAATCCGGATGAGCACCACTGATGCTCACTTCCTTTGGCCGAATGGATGACGTGCATGGAAGCGTATTGCTAAAATATGCTTCCGCTAGTGTTGGGCGAACATCTAGATGTTCGGGTTCGGGCCGAACAGGCCGAACATGGCCGCGATGTTCGGGTGTTCGACCCGAACTCCGAACATAATGGAAGTCAATGGGGACCCGAACTTTTGTGGTTTGTAAAGCCTCCTTACATGCTACATACCCCAAATTTACAGGGTATGTGCACCTTGGGAGTGGGTACAAGAGGAAAAAATAAATTAGCAAAAAGAGCTTATAGTTTTTGAGAAAATCGATTTTAAAGTTTCAAAGGGAAAACTGTCTTTTAAATGCGGGAAATGTCTGTTTTCTTTGCACAGGTAACATGTTTTTTGTCGGCATGCAGTCATAAATGTAATACATATAAGAGGTTCCAGGAAAAGGGACCGGTAACGCTAACCCAGCAGCAGCACACGTGATGGAACAGGAGGAGGCGCAGGAGGAGAAGGCCACGCTTTGTGAGACACAACAACCCCGGCCTTGCATGAGGGCAAGAAGCGTGCGGATAGCATGCTTTGTACCGCCATGCAGTCATAAATGTAATAAAGATAAGAGGTTCCATAAACAAGGACCGGCAACGCTAACCCAGCAGCAGCAGCACACGTGATGGAACAGGAGGAGGCGCAGGAGGAGAAGGCCACGCTTTGTGAGACACAACAACCCAGGCCTTGCATGAGGGCAAGAAGCGTGCGGATAGCATGCTTTGTACCGCCATGCAGTCATAAATGTAATAAAGATAAGTGGTTCAATAAACAGGGACCACGCGGCAACGCTAACCCAGCAGCAGCAGACGTGATGGAACAGGAGGAGGCGCAGGAGGAGAAGGCCACGCTTTGTGAGACACAACAACCCAGGCCTTGCATGAGGGCAAGAAGCGTGCGGATAGCATGCTTTGTACCGCCATGCAGTCATAAATGTAATAAAGATAAGTGGTTCAATAAACAGGGACCACGCGGCAACGCTAACCCAGCAGCAGCAGACGTGATGGAACAGGAGGAGGCGCAGGAGGAGAAGGCCACGCTTTGTGAGACACAACAACCCAGGCCTTGCATGAGGGCAAGAAGCGTGCGGATAGCATGCTTTGTACCGCCATGCAGTCATAAATGTAATAAAGATAAGTGGTTCAATAAACAGGGACCACGCGGCAACGCTAACCCAGCAGCAGCAGACGTGATGGAACAGGAGCAGGCGCAGGAGGAGAAGGCCACGGTTTTTGAGACACAACAACCCAGGCCTTGCATGAGGACAAAAAGCGTGCGGATATAGCAGCAATGCTTTTTGCCGCCATGCAGTCATAAATGTAATACAGATGAGAGGTTCAATAAACAGGGACCGGAAACGCTACACCATCCCAGATGTTCATTGGTCATGTTACTTGGTTGGGGTCCTGGAGTGTTGCGTAGTCATTTCCAATCCAGGATTGATTCATTTTAATTTGAGTCAGACGGTCTGCATTTTCTGTAGAGAGGCGGATACGCCGATCTGTGACGATGCCTCCGGCAGCACTGAAACAACATTCCGACATAACGCTGGCTGCCGGGCAAGCCAGCACCTCTATTGCGTACATTGCCAGTTCGTGCCAGGTGTCTAGCTTCGATACCCAATAGTTGAAGGGTGCAGATGGATTGTTCGACACAGCTACGTCATCTGACATGTAGTCCTTGACCATCTTCTCCAGGCGATCGGTGTTGGAGGTGGATCTGCACGCTTGCTGTTCAGTGGGCTGCTGCTGCATGGGTGTCAGAAAATTTTCCCACTCCAAGGACACTGCCGATACCGTTCCCTTTTGGGTACTAGCTGCGGCTTGCGTTGTTTGCTGCCCTCCTGGTCGTCCTGGGTTTGCGGAAGTCAGTCTGTCTGCGTACAACTGGCTAGAGGAGGGGGAGGATGTCAATCTCCTCTCTAAAGTCTCCACAAGGGCCTGCTGGTATTCTTCCATTTTGACCTGTCTGACTCTTTCTTCAAGCAGTTTTGGAACATTGTGTTTGTACCGTGGATCCAGAAGGGTATAAACCCAGTAATTGGTGTTGTCCAGAATGCGCACAATGCGTGGGTCACGTTCAATGCAGTCTAGCATGAATTGAGCCATGTGTGCCAGAGTCCTACCAGAATCCTCATCATCCTCTTGTGAGCGTTGTGATAGTTGTTGTGATGCATCATAGTCGTCACCTTCCTCCTGGTCTGCTTCTGCTGACCATTCGCGTTGAATTGTGGAAGTCCAACGTGCACCGCTCTGGCCCTCGTCAGTGGTGGCATGAAATTCCTGCTCCAACTCCAGCTGTTCCTCCTCCTCTTCTTCGTCATAGCTGCTGGGGCCAGCGTTCCCTGAGGCGGATGGCCTGATGTTGGTACCATCACGCTGATCGTTTTCTCCTTCAGATTCCCCCAGTTGCATCATGACAGCTGTTTCCTTGATTTTTAACATCGACCTCTTCAGTAAACACAGCAGTGGTATGGTAATGCTGACTGAAGAGTTGTCACTGCTCACAAGCAACGTGGATTGCTCAAAATTTTGGAGGACTTGGCAGAGGTCCAACATGTTGGCCCAATCGGATCCACAGAAGCTTGGCAGCTGTCCGGATGCGCCTCGGTACTGCGCCGTCATGTACTGGACCACTGCACTCTTCTGCTCACAAAAGCGTGCTAGCATGTGCAGCGTAGAATTCCAGCGCGTAGGGACATCACACAGCAAGCGATGGTGGGGGAGATTGAAGCGCTCCTGCATCTTGGCGAGTGCCCCCGAAGCAGTACTGGAATTTCTACAATGTTTGGCCACTCGACGCACCTTCAACAGAAGATCGGCCACGCCTGGGTATGTCCTCAGGAACCGCTGAACTACTAGGTTCATCACGTGCGCCAGGCAAGGGATGTGTGTCAGCTTAGCCAACCTTAAAGCGCGAATGAGATTACTCCCATTATCACACACAACCATGCCCGGTTTCAGGTCCAGCGGTGCCAGCCACAAATCCGTCTGTTCCTTTATTCCCCTCCAAATTTCCTCCCCTGTGTGCTGCTTATCCCCAAGGCAGATCAGCTTCAGCAACGCTTGCTGACGCATGCCAACAGCTGTGCTGCACTGCTTCCACGATCCTACTGCTGCTGGGTTAGCGTTTCCGAAAGAGGTACAGCTTTGAGATGCGTTGGAGGAGAAGGAGTCAGAGAGGTAGGTGCTGCTGTTGTTATCCAGTGGGAGGGACGGCGGTGCAGCTGTTTGCGGCGTGGGCAACACCCGCGCCGTAGCAGGTGAGGAATCGCTGCCAGGCTCCACAAGGTTCACCCAGTGCGCGGTAAGGGAGATGTATCGACCCTGGCCGAACGCACTCGTCCAGGTGTCAGTGGTGAGGTGAACCTTGCAGGCAACGGCATTCTTCAAGCTTTGGGTTATTTTGCTGACCACGTGCTCATGCAACTCAGGCACTGCAGAGCGCGCAAAGTGGTAGCGGCTGGGAACCACGTAACGTGGGATGGCCACTGACATCATGCCCTTGAAGCTGTTTGTCTCCACCACTCGATATGGCAGCATTTCGCAGGCCAGAAGCTTGGCTATGCTGGCTGTTACGGCCACGGCCCGGGGGTCATTTGCTGGCAATTTCCTCTTGCGCTCAAACATCTCCGACACAGACAACTGAACCGTAGCGCTGCACACGGAAGGGCTGTTGGTTGTTGTGTTTGATGAACACTGGGAGACCTCAAGAGCACTACTCCGGAAAGTGACAGTGTCAGCGTCGTCTGATGTTTGTGAATGTTGTGAACCACGCAATGGCTGGGCTACTGCTGCTGCTGAGGCGGGTCTGGTGGTGAGTCTGGTGAACCCAAGGGAGGCAGTGTTGCTGGTACCCTGTCCTGCCGCGTTTGCCCACAGAGTGGGATGTTTGGATAGCATGTGGCGGCTCATGCTGGTGGTGGAGAGGTTGTTAATACTTTTCCCCCTGCTCAGGCGAGTCTTGCACACCTTGCAAATCGCCATGGTAACATCCTCAGTGCAGTCTTCAAAGAAAGCCCAGACTTTGGAGCACCTGCCTCCTTGCTGGCGATTTCTGTTTCCTCCTCTTTTGCCTCTCACTCTAACTTCCAGGCTTGTGGTGCCTGAAATTGCGCGCCGCCTACCTTGTGGCACAAGGCGAACTCGTGCAGCAGTGGGTTCTTCAACAGACTCATCTGTGCTGCTGCTACGACGGCGATGTTCTCGTTCACAAATAAAATCTGGGTCTCTGTCCACATTGTCCATACCCTCCTCTTCCATCTCCTCAAACTCGTCATATGTCATTGTGGGGGGCCGCCGCCGTGGAGTAGAGCTCCCCAGAACAACCTCTGCGCAGCTCACTCCAACGTCGTCTTCCAGATCTTGTCGGCCGACCTCCTGCAATTGCAACCCCTCCTGCCCAACTTGCTCTGGGATTTGGGTTTCCGAGTCCTCCTCGGACTCGCCTTGTATTTCAGTGCGCGGTGCATTTCCCACAGTTAATGGTTGTGAATCCGGGCACAACATTTCTGGCTGTTCTTCCATTGACCTTTCATAGGTGGAAGTTTGTTGGGCTGGGAATAGCTCCTGCGAATACCCCATTGTGTCCTGAGGTAATTCATAGGACTGGTTATCTGGCAGTTGTGTGCGTGGTGTCGCTGCCGGTTGTGTCAGCTTTGTGCCCACTGGCTCCTTGTAACTGGCTGAGGACTCGGACCTCGTGCGTGATGTGCTGGTGCTGCTTAACCCACTGCTGGACGCTTGAGAGGTCATCCAAGTAATTATCTGGTCCTGTTCTTTTGGATTTGTGAGGGTTGTTGTCCTGGACAACATGGGCGGTATTGAGTGGGTTTTCTTGGGTGCTCCCCTGTGGCCTGTACGTGAACCGTCAGGGGAAACACCTCTTCCCTTTCCCCTTCCTCTTTCACCGGATTTCTTCCTCATTTCACTTATCCTTACAGTACACGCTGACTGGCAGCAGTACAGTGGCAGTACAGAAATGCTATACAGTACCACTATTCCCAGCAGCGACACAGAGCACAATGCTATACAGTGGCGGGTGAGCGGTGTACTACTGTTCCCAGGCCCAGCAGACACAGAGTGGAAGTAAACACAATGCTATATAGTCTGGCTGAGCGGTGTACACAGAGTGGCAGTACACACAATGCTATATAGTCTGGCTAAGCCGTGTACACAGAGTGTCAGAAAACACAATGCTATATATAGCGTGGCTGAGCGAGGTGCACAGTGGCAGTACACACAATGCTATATTAGTCAGGCTAAGCCGTGTACACAGAGTGTCAGAAAGCACAATGCTATATATAGCGTGGCTGAGCGAGGTGCACAGTGGCAGTACACACAATGCTATATAGTCAGGCTAAGCCGTGTACACAGAGTGTCAGAAAACACAATGCTATATATAGCGTGGCTGAGCGAGGTGCACAGTGGCAGTACACACAATGCTTTATAGTCAGGCTGAGCCGTGTACACAGAGTGTCAGTAAACAATGGTATATAGTCTGGCTGAGCGGTGTACACAGAGTGTCAGTAAACAACGGTATATAGTCTGGCTGAGCGGTGTACACAGAGTGGCAGTAAACACAATGCTATATATAGCGTGGCTGAGCGAGGTGCACAGTGGCAGTACACACAATGCTATATAGTCAGGCTAAGCCGCGTACACAGAGTGTCAGAAAACACAATGCTATATATAGCGTGGCTGAGCGAGGTGCACAGTGGCAGTACACACAATGCTTTATAGTCAGGCTGAGCCGTGTACACAGAGTGTCAGTAAACAATGGTATATAGTCTGGCTGAGCGGTGTACACAGAGTGTCAGTAAACAACGGTATATAGTCTGGCTGAGCGGTGTACACAGAGTGGCAGTAAACACAATGCTATATATAGCGTGGCTGAGCGAGGTGCACAGTGGCAGTACACACAATGCTATATTAGGCTAAGCCGTGTACACAGAGTGTCAGAAAACACAATGCTATATATATAGCGTGGCTGAGCGAGGTGCACAGTGGCAGTACACACAATGCTATATATATAGCGTGGCTGAGCGAGGTGCACAGTGGCAGTACACACAATGCTATATATAGCGTGGCTGAGCGAGGTGCACAGTGGCAGTACACACAATGCTCTATATAGCGTGGCTGAGCGAGGTGCACAGTGGCAGTACACACAATGCTATATTAGTCAGGCTAAGCCGTGTACACAGAGTGTCAGAAAACACAATGCTATATATATAGCGTGGCTGAGCGAGGTGCACAGTGGCAGTACACACAATGCTATATATAGCGTGGCTGAGCGAGGTGCACAGTGGCAGTACACACAATGCTATATATAGCGTGGCTGAGCGAGGTGCACAGTGGCAGTACACACAATGCTATATATAGCGTGGCTGAGCGAGGTGCACAGTGGCAGTACACACAATGCTATATTAGTCAGGCTAAGCCGTGTACACAGAGTGTCAGAAAACACAATGCTATATATATAGCGTGGCTGAGCGAGGTGCACAGTGGCAGTACACACAATGCTATATATAGCGTGGCTGAGCGAGGTGCACAGTGGCAGTACACACAATGCTATATATAGCGTGGCTGAGCGAGGTGCACAGTGGCAGTACACACAATGCTATATTAGTCAGGCTAAGCCGTGTACACAGAGTGTCAGAAAACACAATGCTATATATATAGCGTGGCTGAGCGAGGTACACAGTGGCAGTAAACAATGCTATATATAGTGTGGCTGAGCGAGCGGTGTACTACTGTTCCCAGCAGCGACACACAATGACTGGGGGGGACCCTGGCTAGCGTGGCTGGAGAGCGAACTACCCTGCCTGCCTACCCAAAGCTAAACCCACAGACAAATGGCGGAGATATGACGTGGTTCGGGTATTTATTTACCCGAACCACGTGACCGTTCGGCCAATCAGAGCGCGTTCGGGCCCGAACCACGTGACCCGTTCGGCCAATCACAGCGCTAGCCGAACGTTCGGGGAACGTTCGGCCATGCGCTCTTAGTTCGGCCATGTGGCCGAACGGTTTGGCCGAGCACCGTCAGGTGTTCGGCCGAACTCGAACATCACCCGAACAGGGTGATGTTCTGCAGAACCCGAACAGTGGCGAACACTGTTCGCCCAACACTAGCTTCCGCGCACGGGCGAGGCGCAAAACTTGCGGTGGTTGTTTAAAAACACGCACATTGCCATAGACTTACATGACTTCCGGTCTGCCGCAGGTCGCCGGCGCCGCAGGAGCCACACAGTAACGTAACTATGCGCTCGCGTTAGATAGGGTACTTACGGCGCAGTGCATCACACCACATGCAATATGAACTACCCCATATACTTTCATTGTCCTAGCTTTAGGCTGTTGCCAAATGGCGCACCATGCCAGTGTGAAAGGGCACTGGTCTGATCCTCTGAATGTTTGGCTTCATTCAACTGACAAGGAGATCTCTTGAGTGTTGTGTGCTTCTTTGCAAACTTTAAAGTAAAATTCTACCTTTATTAAAAAAAAAGAATAAAAAAAAAAAAAGTGGCATAAAACTAAATCGGTGCTTAAGGAGTCTTTTTATAATTTATAGCAATTAAAATTGATGTTTTCATTTCCTTCTTCAGCTAGTAAGGCCCGGTGCACACCAAAACCCGCTAGCAGATCCGCAAAATGCTAGCAGATTTTTAAACGCTTTTTTTATTTTTATGAGGCGTTTTGCTAGCGTTTTGCGAAATGCTGCTGCGGATGTTAGTGTAGCATATTTCATATATTGTTACAGTAAAGCTGTTACTGAACATCTTCTGTAACAAAACCGCCTGGCAAACCGCTCTGATCTGCCGTTTTTCAGAGCGGTTTGCGGTTTTCCTATACTTAAAGAGAACCCGAGGCGGGGTTCTTCCATCTCAATCCCCATACAGAGGCTGGGTCTGTCTATAGAGCCCAGCCTCTCTTGCAAGTTAGTTTCCTCCAAAAAAAACCCTGCGCTCAGCCAGACCCCATAAAACACAGCCGCGCTATGCGGCTGTGTTTACCCCACTAACGTCAGTCTCGGCTGCTCCCCCGCCTCCTGCATAGCTCCGGTCCCCGCCCGCGTCCCTTCCCTCCAATCAGCGAGGAGGGAAGGGACGTGGGTGGGGACCGGAGCGATTCAGGAGGCGGGGGAGTGGCGAGACTGGCATTAGTGAGATAAACACAGCCGGCTGCGACACGCTGCGTGTCGCAGGCGCGGCTGTGTTTTATGGGGTCTGACAGCGCGCAGGGGGGGCTTTGGAGGAAAATAAATAGCAACAGAGGCTTGGCTCTATAGGCAGACCCAGCCTCTGTATGGGGATTGCGATGGAAGAACCCCGCCTCGGGTTCTCTTTAACATTGAGGCAGAAACGCCTCCGCAATCCAAAAAATGCCTCACCCCGGGAGGATTTGTTTCTGCAAAACGCCTCCCGCTGTGGTGTGCACACCCCCATTGAAATACATTACCCTAGCGCAAGCGGCTGCAAAAACGCTCAAAAAGCCGCTCTGTGTGTCCCAGCCCTAAGAGATTTTCTAAACGGACAATGGCCCTTGTTCAATTTGTTTTTTCTCTTAACCTCCCTGGCGGTAATCCTAAACTACGCTCGGGCTGGCCACCGGGAGCTCTATACAGAGCATAGCGCGCAGCAGGCGTTTTCACTCACCTCCCGGGGGATCCAGACGTCGGTAGCCGTTCTCCTTCCTGTCCTCCGAGGCTCTGAATCACCCTGTTGAGATTGCTGTCAGTGATCTCACCACAGAGTTACAGCGCCGCCCGGAGGATGGAGGGAAAATTGCAGCGCTGGAGCCCAGGCCAGGGAGGTGAGTGATTGCAGGGGCTGTTGCTGGCTTTCTGGCAGCATGATTTTTCCTGATTTTAGGGTCTGAAACGTTTTAAATAGACCCTAAAATCCAGAAATAATTACCGCCAATGGGGTTAAAGTAAACTTGTAAGAAGAAAAACAGCCTCTAAGGCTCAGACACACTATAAGCGCTTTTCTGATCGCTTATTGTGGCTGGATAGTGTAATGGTTAAGGGCTCTGCTTCTGACACAGGAGACCTGGGTTCGAATCTCGGCTCTGCCTGTTCAGTAAGCCAGCACCTATTCAGTAGGAGACCTTGGGCAAGACTCCCTAACACTGCTACTGCCTGTAGAGCGCGTCCTAGTGGCTGCAGCTCTGGCGCTTTGAGTCCGCCAGGAGAAAAGCGTGATATAATTGTTCTGTGTTTGTGTTTGTTTGTTTTTTGACCATCAGAGCGTTCTGAGAGCTTTTTAAGAAACTCTACCATTGACTTACATAAAAATTGCACTAAAATCGTGATTGCGGTAAAATCGCACGTTTTTACCGCAATTTTTATGTAAGTCAATGGGCGCATTTTTTAAAAAGCTCTGTCAGAAAGCTCTGATGGCTAAAAAGCGCTCAGAAAAAACGCTTATAGTATGTCTAAGCTCCTACGGGGGTACTTAGCATGGGAGAGGGAAGCCTCAGGATCCTAATGAGGATTCCCCTGTCCTCTGTAGCCTCCGGATCCAGCGCTGGCTCCCCCGGAAATTCCCCCTGACAAGCACTGCACAGCAGCATGCAGCAATCAGGGACGGATCTAGGGGGGGGGGGGGGCAAGCAGGTCTCTTGCCCCAGGTGCCGTTTGTTGAATTCTTAAAAAGGCGGCAAAATTTGGATGGGGAATGGCAGTTTAGGAGCCAAAACATGACCTTGCCCCAGGCGCAACTTGGGGCAACTTGGTCTAGATCCGTCCCTGGCAGCAATATATACCTGCAGGGCTCCAGCGCAGGCACAGTAGAAGCCCTCAGATGGGGCTCCGATGTTAACAGCCAATCCCGATTGCATCCGCTGTACTGCACAGGCGCAAGTCACCTGCGCAGTACAGCAGATTTTACCGCAATTTTTATGCACGTCATTGGGGCGTTTTTTTTTTTAAATGCAGCGCTGACGGATCAAAAAGCACTCGGCAGTGTGTCTCAGGCATAAACAATTTATAAATGAATATTGTGAAAAATAAGAATTTCATTGATTAACGGTATGTCATTTTCATGATAGTTCCTCTTTAAAGAGAATAAGAGACAATCTAAAGAAAATATTTTATACATACCTGGATCGTTTCACCGCTGCCCGCAACTATGAGAATCGGGTCCCGTCACTGACGTCATCGGAGCCGGGCTATGCAGGAGAAGTGCGCCCTCTACGTATCTCTCCAGGGGCTGCTGCAGAGATACGCAAACATCGCACTTCTCCTACGCTAGACCGGCTCCGACTGATGGAGCCGGTTCTCCTAGTTGTCAGCAGCGTTGGACGGCGGCGTGGGAGCGATCCGTGTGTATGGGGCTGGAGGAAGCCCCCGGTATGTATAACATCTTTTCTTTAGATTGTCTCTGGTTCCCTTTAAACACTCCCAATAGTTACTGCAAGCTACATCTTAGCCATTCACTCCCATATCCAAAACCAAATGTAAAAATAGATATTGGCGTTTCCCCGTAAGTAGGATCTCTTTGGCCCGTCGTGGTTCCGCTGTAACAAGGGGTTGATGATAAATAATCGTCACCCGGAGATGCTGCGATGGGAAATCAGAAGCAGCAGCACATTGCGGAATACAGCAGCTGCACCATCCTCCCTGCGCCGCATACATTATACCCTCACCCAGCTCAGGCTGAGCCTTCCAATTACTGATCAGTCTCCCTCCACGCGCTGCGGTAATGAGATGCAATGTCTGATCATTAATTATCAATGTTACCTGGGGTCATTCCATTCCAATTCCTCAGTACAAACTGCGGCATGAAAGCAGCACCAAACATAACTTACAGGGACGCTGCCATTAACACAGATTATAATGACATTCATGGGAAAAAGACACTTAAAATGGAGGAAGTATTTTGTGTGAAGACCTCCTAATTTATTAAAGTGGATCTGAAGTCTGCACAGGACAGAAGAAGAACACAAATAGAAATGCGCCCTGTATGTATTTAGAGCGTTTAGCCCAAGCATGGGCAATCTTGGCCCTCCAGCTGTTAAGGAACTACAAGTCCCACAATGCATTGCAGGAGTCTGACAGCCACAGTCATGACTCATAAAGGCAAATGCATTGTGGGACTTATAGTTCCGTAACAGTTGGAGGGCCGAGTTTGCCCATGCCTGGATTAGACTGTCTAAATCCCCCTCATCTGGGACTAATCATAAGTGTAATTCGATCTCTCAGCTGTGTCAGCTCAGGAATCTCAGCAGTCCTTGGCAGAGCAGCTAATTTGTAAACACTTTTTAAATAACAGTTGTAGCGCTCTGCATATATTCAATTTAAAATTTAGGCTGCAAAGTACAAGGGGTTACTCTCATCCCCTTCGAGACAAGAAGAAAAAGTAGTAATAATACTTGCGCCCAAAACTACAGTAAATTACTGTTGTATTTAATGATAGTTCAATCTTAAAAACAATACACTAAAAGTCATACATTAAAACAGTATTTCTATCAATGGTAATTGGTAGAAAGCAGCATCGGCACCTGCATGTGATCACAGCAGCATTCACTCCCTCACACTGCAAACAGACACAAGCGCTTCCTATCTAGCTCCTACACAATAGCCAAAAAAGCCCTTCTACTAACAGGATCCTGCGTTCATATATTCTTTAGCACTCCTCTTCTGTGAAAGGTTCTATTAAAAATCCCTCTATGGAAGTCCAGGATAACTCACTTGCCAGGAGGGGGGAGAGAGAGAATCCACACTTGCTGTAACTTCCCACGTTCCGCTCTCACCGGACGGTCATGTGCGGCAGGTTACAAGTACCTGAACTCTGTTCCTGCGAGACGGCGATGAATAGTGTGCCCCGGCCGCAGGCTCGCTTTTTCTCACAGTCCTCTCCGATCTCCGTTACTGGCCCAATTTCCGATCAGTGTTACACTCCGGCGTACTCTTCCGGGTGTTTGGGTGACGTCACCACTTCACAACCAATCTGCTGACATGTTTCGGTGGGCCCGCCCACCTTCCTCAGAGCTGATTTCCATTGGGCCAGTCTTGCTGTTATATACACACCTCAACTCCACCCCTCTACTTTCACGTGGGGCTATTCCGTATCCCCATACGGATTTGTATCATATTGTATCGTTATATCCATTCTTCTCATACGGAAACAGCACCATTTCTCTGGCTTTTGTATATAGATAGCTCTTGTATATAGATATTCCGCCACATCTTGTGTTTCACTCCGAATATCATTTATGTTAGTCCAATCTTTTCTTTATCCACACGTTCTCTCCACCCCTTTCTCCTATGTGCTGCCACATCTCTTCATATGCATTCTCATCTCTACATAACCCTCGATTCCATGCTAGTGCATTGCAATCTTTAGGCATTTGTATAAGCAAATTTGTATAAGCAAATATTATTCGATTTTCCAACATATACAAAAGCCAGAGAAATGGTGCTGTTTCCGTATGAGAAGAATGGATATAACGATACAATATGATACAAATCCGTATGGGGATACGGAATAGCCCCACGTGAAAGTAGAGGGGTGGAGTTGAGGTGTGTATATAACAGCAAGACTGGCCCAATGGAAATCAGCTCTGAGGAAGGTGGGCGGGCCCACCGAAACATGTCAGCAGATTGGTTGTGAAGTGGTGACGTCACCCAAACACCCAGGAGAGTACGCCGGAGTGTAAAGGTCCGTACACACGCCGGACTTTAGGCAACGACGGGTCCGTCGTTGCCTCCCGCTGGGTGGGCGTGCCAGCGACAGTCCGGCGTGTGTACGCTCTGTCGTCAGACTGATACGGCTGTTTCTGAGCGATCCGCCCGGCGGATCGCTCAGAAACAGCCGTATCAGTCTGACGACAGAGCGTACACACGCCGGACTGTCGCTGGCACGCCCACCCAGCGGGAGGCAACGACGGACCCGTCGTTGCCTAAAGTCCGGCGTGTGTACGGACCTTAACACTGATCGGAAATTGGGCCAGTAACGGAGATCGGAGAGGACTGTGAGAAAAAGCGAGCCTGCGGCCGGGGCACACTATTCATCGCCGTCTCGCAGGAACAGAGTTCAGGTACTTGTAACCTGCCGCACATGACCGTCCGGTGAGAGCGGAACGTGGGAAGTTACAGCAAGTGTGGATTCTCTCTCTCCCCCCTCCTGGCAAGTGAGTTATCCTGGACTTCCATAGAGGGATTTTTAATAGAACCTTTCACAGAAGAGGAGTGCTAAAGAACATATGAACGCAGGATCCTGTTAGTAGAAGGGCTTTTTTGGCTATTGTGTAGGAGCTAGATAGGAAGCGCTTGTGTCTGTTTGCAGTGTGAGGGAGTGAATGCTGCTGTGATCACATGCAGGTGCCGATGCTGCTTTCTACCAATTACCATTGATAGAAATACTGTTTTAATGTATGACTTTTAGTGTATTGTTTTTAAGATTGAACTATCATTAAATACAACAGTAATTTACTGTAGTTTTGGGCGCAAGTATTATTACTACTTTTTCTAATTTGTAAACACTGTATGTTAACCCTATGTCTGCTTCCATGAAAGCAGGAAGTAGACAGTGCACCTCTTGCATTAGTTTGGATGAATTCTCATCTGAATGCCAACCCAGAATATTTGCATCACTGGCCAGCACTAAAAAGATATCAATGAGATCCTCGTTTTTCTCACTTGCAGAAGTCTGTTTTGTAGTTTGTATGCAGCCTGACAATGCACCATTCAAATGCAAGATAGGTTGGTCCAGTTCAAAGTTGCATATAAATTTCAATATAATTTGCAGCAAGTGAGAAAATAAATATTGCAGTTCTTTGGCGATGTGTATTCAGCACTTCTCCAGTGTGAATATTTAGCTCCCCCTAGTGGCAGCCAGATGTCACAGGCGTGATAAGGTGACAGACTTGGCAGCAACATCGCTTCATACAGTGGCGTAGCTGAGGAGCTGTGGGCCCCGATGCAAGTTTTACAATGGGGCCCCCCAAGCACTGTATACATAACAATTCATACGGCACACCAAAACCTGCCAATGGCAACTACAGTGTCAGAGGTGCAAGAAGGGGATGGGAAATAGCTTGTTAGTAATCACTACTATTCAAAGTATCTATAGAAGTGATTATTACCAGTTCAGGACCAATAAACAGCTAATACTGTAGTTGAGGAAGGGCCCTCCGGGGCCCCTCTGGCCCAAGGGCCCCGATGCGGTGGCTACCGCTGCACCCCCTATTGCTACGCCCCTGGCTTCATAACACTGTTCCACAAGACTTTCTGAAAAGAAGTATCTTTCCATTTAAATTTTTACTTATTTTGGATTCAAGGTTAGATCTATACTTTTGCTAATCAATCCTCTGCCTTCACCACTGATTGGAGGGGAGCCACTGAGGTCACCCCGGCGTATTGCTCTGTGGGAGGGGTGGCTGTGGCGGATGATGCAAAGGGGGTGCAGCGGTCTTGAATTGGTGCAAGGGCTTCTGGGACGTGACATGGGGGATTCTGGATAAGAATTAAGTCAGTACATTGTGATGAACAGGGACGGATTTAGGCCAAGGCCACCTAGGCCATGGCCTAGGGCACCACAGGAACAAGAGCACCAAAGCAGCAGGCTAAACTGGTGCAGTATTTGCAAGCTTGCAAATGCTGCAATGCAGGGAGATCAGGCCTGACCGCGGTACTCTGCTGCTAGCCGCCTGTGCAGCAGCCACCTTGCTCTCGTGTGCACGTTTGCATTGTGCCCAGACTTGAGCAACATTGGATTTCGAAAGGAAGAGGAAGCATCTGCACTGGAGACGAGTGGAGAAATGAGTGACACTGATTGCTGCTGTGGTATGAAGGCAAGCTGGCTACCTATACTGAAAGGGGGAAGGGAAAAGGATGGATTAAGGGAGTCATCTGGCTACCTATACTGGAGGGAACCGGGGGAGGGGTTATCTGGCTAAGTATACTGGGGGTGTCATCAGGCGACCTATACTAGAGGGAAGGGTCATTTGGCTACCTATACCGGAGGGAAAGGGGGAGAGGTCATCTCGTTACCTATACTGAAGGGGGGCGGCTGGTGACAGTGGCCTTGGGCAGTAAAGTACAAATCCAGCCCTGGTGATGAAAGCTAGGTGGCTTGAGAGATTATATGTGTCTGCTTATAAGTGGGGTCACATGACGTATGTAAAGTATGAAAGGGTTTTTCAGGGACAGAGGGTGTGCTGATAGCTTAGTAAGAGGGTCAGAGCCGGATGTGAGGGAGGAATGGGAGTGGGCCCCCCTCCCCGCCGCTCTGTGTGGCCATTGTTCTCCTCTCATGCGATGCAACCCTGGGGCACCTAACTGGCTACCTATACTTGGCTATACTGGTGCACCCATGCCTGGCTATACTGTGGGTACCTATACCTAGCTATACTGAGTGCACCTATACCTGGCTTTACTGGGGGCACCTATACCTAGCTATACTGAGGGCACCTATACCTGGCTATACTGAGGGCACCTATACCTGGCTATACTGGGGGCACCTATACCTAGCTATACTAATTGCACCTATACCTGGCTATACTGGGGACGGGACCTATACCTGGCTTTACTGGGGGCACCTATACCTGGCTATCTGTACTGGGGGTGCCCGGTGGTGAGCTCCATGTGCCAAAACCACTTGCTTCGACACCTATACCTGGGGTGGGGGGCCCCATCCTAATTTTTGCAGGGGGGCCCAGTGATTTCTAGCTATGCCCCTGTATGCAAACAAAGTATGGCGCTAAAATACTTTGTGAACAAAATTGGTCTGTACAAAGCCACATGCA
Source organism: Hyperolius riggenbachi (assembly GCF_040937935.1). NCBI lineage: Eukaryota > Metazoa > Chordata > Amphibia > Anura > Hyperoliidae > Hyperolius > Hyperolius riggenbachi. The sequence continues at coordinate 414,408,505 of NC_090650.1, forward strand.
CACTTCAGCGTTAATGGCCAGCTAGATGCCCAACTAGCCGTCAATTGAACGATATGTGGTAATATTTTAACCTTGATACGTTGTAGAATAGATTTTAGGGTTGAGGCCTGTGTCTTGTAAATCCTTTTTAGTGACAAACTGAATCAAAATCAATACAATGTTTATTTTCATATATTCTATGCAAAGATAAAAATCTTGTAAAAAGAAAACAAAGTGACAGAATTTTAAATAGATTACATAAATTGTTACCTTAGGGACTTGGATTTTTAAATATGTATCTCATAAGGGTATATTGTTGTTATTTTTGCAAATAAGGGCTTGTGATTATTGCTAGGTTACAATGATAAAACAAAAACACAAAATAGAAAAAATACACCTTTAGGCTACTTGCACACCAAGACGTTGCGTTAGGTGCTATGTTAAGGTCGCATAACGTGCACCTAATGCAACGTATGGTGGTGCGGGAGAGTACGGTAGAGTGAGCCGCGTTAGGCGGCTCTATCCGTATAAGGTCTCCCAGAGTGGCGCTGATTGGCCGGTGGGACCACGTGATGCGGAGCGAGACACTCCGCATCACGCGGTCCCGCTGGCCAATCAGCGGCCGCCAGTGCAGTGAATATTAAGTAGCCATGTGCGCGGCTACTGTAGCGGCATCTCCCCGCCTCCTCTCGCCCCCCACTGAGCATGTGCAAACAGTCTAATACGTTTATAGACGCTCTAACGCCGTAGCACGCTGCACTTTCGGCAGAACGTGCAGCGTTACATGTAATGCAACGTGGGCTGTGTGAACAGCCCACTTGTGTTACATTGCTGTGCGTTGGGGGAGCGTTACAGGCGCACTAATGTGCGCCTGTAATGTCTTAGTGTGTAATTAGCCTTATTTCCAAATATTATATTATCCCCATACATTGCACTCGGGACATCATTTTAGGCTGCTTACACACTAAGACGTTACAGGCGCACGTTAGCCGCGTTAGACTGTTTGCACATGCTCAGGGGGGGCGGAGAGGAGGCAGGGAGATGCAGCTACAGTAGCCGCGCACATGGCTACTTAATATTCACTGCACTGGCGGCCGCTGATTGGCCAGCGGAACCACGTGATGCGGAGTGTCACGGTCAGTTACCTGTCCAGAGGAGGCGGCCAGTACGCATGAATGCTGGCGGTCGTCCTGGTGGGTCTCGGCGGGGCAACCTGTCGGTGCTCACCAGTGTGCGTTGCATCGTGCGGCGTAAGCGTTGGCGTCAGGAGGCGCTGGCGTGAGCATTGTGTGGCGTTGCGTGCACAGGGGCGGCTGCTGTGTATGTTTATCTGGCGTTTTGCGCGCGTTTTGGCGTGCGCGCGTGCGTGTGCACGTCTGCGCATGCGTGCGCAGCGTGGTGCGTTGTGCGCATGCGCGCGTTGTGCATCATGCTGTGCGCGCCAAAGAAGGCCTATTTAAACCTGGAGAGTGCATTGCTTCCTTGCTGTAGTATTGCAGCTAGTGTTGTACTCCCGTGCCGTGACCTAGTGTCTGCCTGTCTGTTGTATTCTGGAACCCGACCTCGGCTTGTTTGACTGCCCGCTTTGTTGATGACCTCTGCCTGCCTGACTACCCGCTCTGTTGCCGAACCCTGCCTGTATGAGAACCTGCTCAGCTGCCGACTTCTGCTTATCCTGAAGGTAGTCCTACTACTGCCCACACTGGTTGCTGAGTCCTTGCACTACTCGACTCAGACCAGAGGAGTGCCGTGGTTTCATCTTGCTCATCGGTCCATCAGATCCTGCGAGCACTCCTGCCTCCTGCACACCTCGGTACCCCTGTTCCCACTCCAGGGGTGTCAGGTGTCAAGCTGCAAGAGTTGCTACCCTCAGCACAACGGTCTCCACCACTACAAGGTTCGTGACACGGAGTGTCTCGCTCCGCATCACGTGGTCCCGCCGGCCAATCAGCGCCACTCTGGGAGACCTTATACGGATAGAGCCGCCTAACGCGGCTCACTCTACCGTCCTCTCCCGCACCACCATACGTTGCATTAGGTGCACGTTATGCGACCTTAACGTAGCACCTAACGCAACGTCTTGGTGTGCAAGTAGCCTAAATGTTGGGATAAATGGGCAAATAAAATGCGTGGGTTTTATCTATGGTAGCTATGATGGATTAGGCTTGTTACGGAGGCCCCTTTTACATTTTAGTTTTGCTTAAAAAGGAAAATGTGTCTATAGAAGGTGTTTACACTTTCCATAGGCAGGGTTGTAAAGCTCCCCGCCCTCACAGGAGAGAGCTATAAAACCATTACTTCTTCTTAGCAGGCCTGGTTTCCCCATGTAATGACTCCTCAGACATTCTCTAATACGGACTTCACAAGAATACTGATAACGAAGTCAGGGAACAAGACAACAGATTCCTGTTGTAAACTGTCAAAGCAACATTCCTCCTTGTCCTGTCCAGGGGGAGGTGGTAGAATCAAATGTCCTTTAATTAATCCAGAAATGAATAATATTTATTTTTTACTATATGTCCATCCTTTCTATAAATTCCAGTCATATCAAAATTAGCTATCTGGTCGCTGGATACAATCTGAAGATGTTCAAGCAAGAAGCATTCGTCTACGGTCTACCACCCTCTGTCACAAACATACGGTATGTTTATTTCCTGAAATACAACATAATAATTAACCAATGTTTGATTTCTGTGAATACCAGATGAGAAGAGGGGTGGAACTGAACCATGTGGCAGGGTCTACCCATCTCTCATTACAATCTCCACCCTCCAGCGGAGAGAGGGTTAAATTGCTGGACACCCAGGCTGTCAGGGTCATTCAATGACAATCCATGTCATCTCGGATTTGCTAGTCCAGTTGGACTATTACCCACAGAACTTTCTGTCTTATTTTTGGACTTAAAATTCCCAAAGTACATGGTGATTTCATGGACTAGTACACAGACTGTATCCAGTTATCATTTTTACTTATCATTTTTGAACATTTTCTGTATTCATTTTTGTGCATTTATTTTATTATAAAATAAACAATTAAAAATCATTTGTCTAAGTGCTTGTTCTGAATATCATCTGCAAAGAATCCTGCCTTTTTTTGACAGAATGTTGCCATAACTGTTTTATTAATATATATAGGTCACAGGTGTGGAATTCCAGGCCTGGAGGGCCAGATCCATGCCAGTGTTTAGGATGGACCGATGAAGAGAGGAATGTGTTCTACTGGATGGACCACACCTGTCCTGATTCAGACCCATCAATTCATTTGAGCTGTATCAAAAATGTGTGAGGATCTCGGCCCTCGTAGGACCGGTTTGACATCCCTGATATAGTAATAATCTAGAGAGGTTGTTGAAATAACCCTTTTTTTCCTACAGGACTAGCTAGATTTAGAATTGCGTAATCACACACTAATGCGAATTGGAGGCAACTTACCTGATCTCCACACTAGATCGCAGATTGTATCGATTGTATATAATGAATGGTAATCTGCGTCAAAGGGAACAGGAATTGAAGGGGAACTTTACTTTAGCATTGTTTGTTTTAAAACTATAGTGGCAAGAAATGGAAAAATAGTGTAGTTTTTTTTTTTTTTTTTTCATTTTCCCTTTAAAATGCATATAGATTATAGCATAAAAAAAAATTACTAAAAAAAAAAAAATAACCCCGAAAAAGCCTCATTTGTAGTGAAAAAAAGCTATAGATCATTTAGGTGTGACAAGTAGTGATAAAGTTATTGGCGAATGAATGGAAGTAGCGCTGAAATGTGAAAATTGCTCTCGTTCACAAGGTGAAAACAACCCGAGGGCTGAAGTGGTTGTCCGACTAAAGCGCCATCTAGCGGCTGCCACTTTTCCTATCTCGGACCTATGCAGCAAATAGAAGCTGAAAGGGTTAACAGAGCAAAGCTGAGGTATGATATAGTCCAGGTTGTTGCTCTGCGGGTGAAGAAGCCTCTGTGCAGCTCTCAGGAGAGGAATGACGTGTCGGCGGCAGAATGACAGCAAGCTGCACTTGGGAATGACGCACACCACGCCTGCATTCAGCAGAAATGAGCAGCTGATACAGCCACAGTCCATCCACCTACACAGTGTACATTACACAGAGAGGCTGCAGCACTATCCGACCAGCACACTCTGCATCACACCATGACCCGCAGCTCAGCTGCAGTCCCTTCACTGCATCGCGCCAGTAGCCCCACGTATGATTTCACACCCAGAGGCATATCTGGGTAATATAGAGCCTATGGCAATTTGGCAAACACTGAAATTGCGCCGCCCCCCCCCCCCCCCCCACACACACACACACAGTCAGAGCCCCCGTCCCGTCTATAAACAGCCTCCTTCTCGCGTACATGTGTTATGGTTTCCTGTGTTTTTTGGCTCGATATATATTGCTGGAGTTACTTTTTGAAATATATCTTCTTATTCCCTCTCTGTCCTCTTTTCTAACACCAAGCCAAGTGAGTTCTACATACAGAAGTTACATGTTCCCCAGATAACAGAAGTAATCAGATCTGAGTGATGGGGAGACACAGGGGCTGGCATGGTGGTGAAGCACAGGAGGAGACATGGCGCCCATGTTGCTGTGGCGCCCATGGCATGGGCCATGCCTGCACCTCTTTAGATACACCTCTGTTCACACCGCTCTGTGCATTGAGGACAGCCAGGCAAGCATAAGACGGCGATTATCCAGTTCGGCCTCTCTGGACGAGCTTCCTCGTCCAGATAGGCACTGCTGCTGCCGCCGGCTGGTGCGCGCGATCGGGCGCGCCCCCGCGCGCTCCCGCTGCCCGCCGCTAGCCCCCCGATCAGTGAATGGGAATATAATTCCCATTCACCGATCTACCTTCCCCGCAGAAATACCGACGCTTTCTCTCCAGAGAGCGCGGTATTTCTGCCCCCAGGAAACCTCTCCCCAGCATTTTAGTTTCTGGATGCGAGATCGCTCGCATCCAGGACTTTTTTTCACTGTGGCCATCTTGTGGCCAAATAGTAAACTGCACCAACATACAATTTTAATTAAAAAAAATATAATTTTACATTTAAAATTAGCAGTTTCCCTCCCACACCAAAAATTACCCACATACACTTTTTTTATTAAAGAAAAAAATTACAATTAAAAAAAAAACAAAAAAAACATAAATAGTTACCCAAGGGTCTGAACTTTTTAAATATGCATGTCAAGAGAATATGTTATTATATTATTTAAAATTATAAGCTTATAAATAGTGATGGATGCAAATTTAAAAAATGCACCTTTATTTCTAAATGAAATATCGGCACCATAAATTGTGATAGGGACATCGTTTAAACGGTGTAATAACCGGGACAGATGGGCAAATAAAATACATGAGTTTTAATTGCGGTATATTAATTTCAAACTATAATGGCCAAAAACTGAGAAATAATGATTTTTTTTTTCATTTCTTTCTTAATCTTCCTGTTAAAATAGATTTAGAAAAAAATAATTCTTAGCAAAATGTACTACCCAAAGAAAGCCGTGTGTGGCGGAAAAAACAAGATATAGATCAATTCATTGTGATAAGTAGCAATAAAGTTATAGGCGAATGAATAGAAGGTGAACGTTGCTCGGATGCATGAGATTTTCGGACTGTGGTGCTGAACCGGTTATATTCAATTCAGAGAGAAATCGTCATGTTTATTCTCAGAGGTTTGACTACCAGTAGCAACATTTTGATGGAAGCTTTCACCTTTGCATGTAGATATGAGTGAGAGTGCTACACTCAGTGTGCAGGTTCTGCATTTGTGAGTACACACTGTTTTCCAAAGGCTGGATTTCTAGGAGGCCACACAGGCCTGGGCCTAGGGCGGATGCTGCCCAAGGAGATGGCTGTGCACTGGGCCGGGCTGAGGCAGAGGCGAGAGAGGCTCCAGTCTCAGGGCGCAGTGTAGGAGGGGCGCACAACTCACTCTGCTATCATTCCCCTATTGTGTTTGAAGAAGAGATAAATAAGAAAAAGGGATACATGGCAGTAACTGCAAGCCAGAGATTAAGGTGTTGGGGGCCCCGGGGCGCCTCTTAGTCTAATAGCAATCAGTGTGTGACGGCTGAGGTGGGAGGGATGGAGGAGCGCACTTTGGTGTCTCAGCCTTGGGTACTGGAGGACCCTGTCCCGGCTCTGGGCCCGTGCATTAAAGAAGGGTTGCCGAATATGGATAAATAATAGATTGTCAAATTGGCAGAGCAGCTCATTTGTAAACACAGGATGTTAACCCTATGTCTGCTTCCATGAAAGCAGGAAGTAGACACGCTGCAGATTGATGGCAGGAGTTCTGTGGGCTGCAATAAAGAAATGTTTTTCTGTAAAGGCTATTATGCTGTTGCTTATGTTTTAGAGCAGAGAGGAAGTTCTGAGTTCAGGTCCGCTTAACCATGTAAATAAATTATATTAAGATGATCGCAGTCGCATAAACAAGGAGAATAATTACGGATCCGCTGTAAGTTTGCAGCCTGGGAGAGAGCAGATCATTCTGCGCGTCGCTGCTTCACCCTTTCAGCAGTTCATGTAATCCTCCTTGCGTGTAGCCGGGCCTACGTGGCTGCAGTGCTCTGTTGGTGGTAGACGCAGCCCCCCTCCCCCCACGCCATGCTTCGGATGATTCAGATGACCAGTTTGAAAAGCTGTTTCACGCTAGTCAGTTTCCAACCACTGACGCCAGGAGGAGAGGCAGATGGGGGCCCACCAGTCTGGGGCTCAGGCTCGGGCCTGCGGACTGCCGGCAGAGAAAGGCCATTGTCACACGGGCCCCTCTGGGGTGCGCGGCGAGGGGTTAGAGGAAGAATACTGATCCACATTGTCCGCCCTGCAACTCAGGGCTTTGTAACGTAAAGCGGACCTGAACTCAGAACTTCCTCTCTGCTCTAGAAAAATAAGCAGCAGCATAATAACCTTGAAAGAAAAACATTTCTTTGTTACAGCTGATACAAATCCTGCAATCAATCTGCAGTGTGTCTTCTTGCTGCTTTCATGGAAGCAGACATATAAACATCCTGTGCTTTCAAATTAGCCTCTCTGCCATGGTAGTCAGCTGACACAGCTGAGGGATCAAATGACAAATTGTGATTAGGCAAAGATGAGAGGGAATTAGCTAAACTCTCTAAATACATACAGGGTGCATTTCTCTAGGTTTTCCTTCTGTCCTGTGCAAGAGTTCAGGTCCACTTTAAAGAGGACCTGTAGTGAAATCAACATCATGAATAAAATTGCTTATCTTTCGCAATAACCATTTAGGCCTAGTGCACACCGGAGCGTTTCCGCTGCGGTTTGCGATCTGCTTGCGGGTGCGGATCCGCTAGGGTAATGTATTTCAATGGGCTGGTGCACACCAGAGCGGGAGGCGTTTTGCAGAAGCGCATACTCCCGGGCTGCTGCAGATTTTGGATTGCGGATGCGTTTCTGCCTCAATGTTAAGTATAGGAAAAACGCAAACCGCTCTGAAAAACGGCACTTCAGAGCGGTTTGCCAGGCGTTTTTTGTTACAGTAGCTGTTCAGTAACAGCTTTACTGTAACAATACATGAAATCTACTACACCAAAACCGCTACACAAAACCGCAAAACGCTAGCTGAAACGCTGCAGAAAAAGAAGAAAAAGCGTTTCAAAATCTGCTAGCATTTTGCGGATCTGCTAGCGGTTTTTGGTGTGCACCAGGCCTTAGAGATGATTTTGTCAGTGTTTGCCCATTGTAAAGTCTTTCCTCTCCCTGATTTACATTCTGAACTTTATGACATCTTTAGTCCTGTCGGGTGCAGCTCTGCGGAATGTTAGTTTACTGAGAGATCTATGCACAGAGGGAGATCTTGCTTGCTTGGCAGCTGGAAAAAGCCGTTAATTCCCACAATGCAATGACGTTCACAGACAGGAAACTGTCAGGACCATGGCCCTGATATCACATTGTGCAGGGCCGGGCAGAGGCCAGAGAGGCTCCAGCCTCAGGGCGCAGTGTAGGAGGGGGTGCACAACTCACTCAGCTATCATTTCCTTGTTGTGTTTGAAGCAGAGAGAAATATTAACCACTTCGCATCCAGACCTTGTTTTGTACTTATTGACCAGAGCAGTTTTGACAGTTTAGCTATGTCCCTATTTAATCAGAAATAACTTTATCCCTACTTATGAAACAGAAATGAAATATATATTGTTTTTTTCAAGACAAACTAGACTTTCATTGTATGCCATTTTTTTCCCTCAAACTATTTTGTTTTCTATGAATTTTAATGGGAAAACAAAGAAAAAAATAGAACAAACATGTATTTTTCAGTTTTACCAATTCCAGTTTAAAAATAAAAAGTGCTACTGTAGATAAAAAACACAAATTTTGTTTGGCTATTCTTACTGCTTATCACAAAACTTAGATTATGTTCCGGTCACAATTTATGGTGAAGATATTTGATTCTGAAATAATGCTACAAAGTGTATTTTTCACTATGAAATGAGAAAATACAAGTATTTTTAATAGTAAAAATCAATCTCATTAGCTCAGGAAACTTATATTCCCGTTCACCAATTAGTGCTGCATCAGATAGTGCCAGAAATGTGCACAGGAGCGAGCCCAATCCTGCACAGCACTGCTTCTGCTACAAGACGTATATCTACTGACCTGTGGCTTAGATGAAGTCCCAGAGGACGTATATCTACTGACCTGTGGACGAAGTGGTTAAAAAGGGACATATAGCAGTGACTGCAAGCCAGATAACTAGATATTAAGGTGTTGGGGGCCCTGTGACGCCTCTTAGTCTAATAGCAATCAGTGTGTGACGGCTGGGTGGGGGGGATGGAGGGGCGCACTTTGGTGGCCCAGCCTTGGGTGCTGGAGGACCTTGTCCCGGCTCTGGCATTGTGGGAGGGGTTTCACAACAATATCAGCCGCACATACCCCCTCAATGACCTATTTTGAGAAAAGGTAAATATTTCTCGTGGTAAAGGGGGTATCAGCTACTGATTGGGATGAAGTTCAATTCTTGGTTAAACTTCCTCTTTTAAAGGGGAACTTAAGAGAGAGGTATATGGAGGCTGCCATGTTTATTTCCTTTTAAGCAATACCAGTTGCCTGGCAGCCCTGCTGGTCCTCTGCCTCTAATACTATTAGCCATAGCCCCTGAACAAGCATGCAGCAGATCAGGTGTTTCAGACTCTAAAGTCAGATCTGACAAGATTAGCTGCATGCTTGTTTCTGGTGTTATTCAGATACTATTGCAGAGAAATAGACCAGCAGGGCTGCCAGGCAACTGGTATTGATTAAAAGGAAATAAATATGGCAGCCTCCGTATACCTCTTACTTCAGTTCCCCTTTAAGCTTTTCCCTTTGAATCTTCAGTAATGTGGTAGTACAATCTGACGTTAGGTGATGGACCTGATGTGGCAATTATCTGACGTGAGAGGGATATAAACGCTGGCATATTTATTTCCATTTAAACAATACCAGTTGTCTGGCTTTTTAGCATTGTAATCGTGATCGCTCTAAAATCGCAGTAAAATGCTGCGTGTTTTGTGATTGCCGCTAATCGCGAATCGCCGGCGATCAGCGGCAATCGCGGTAGTGAGAGCGCTGCCATATACTTAATACTGCGCTATTGCTTTAAAAAGCGATATTAGACATTTAAAAGCGGTAGCGATCGACGGTGATTCTGTGATTAGCGGTAATCGTTCCCTAGTTGCCCCAGCGATAACGGTGCTCCAACGGTGAATGGCCACGTTTAGTAATGAGGGCCCATTCACACCTGAGCGGGAATCACGCGATTCCCGCTCATGGCAAACCGCTAGCTGTTTTGTAAAAACATTGTAGCAAATGGTAGTGTTCCCACTGCCGTGTTTGCGGTTAGCGATAACCGCAAATGCGTTGCATGCAGCGGTTTGCCGGCAATTTGTGTTTCGCGATTAGTGATTGTGATTAGCATGCAAAGCACGCTAATCGCGACCGTTCCAAAACCGCTGCAGTGTCCAGTAATTTTTCCGTGTTAATCGCGGGAAAATCACTCCCACAAAACGCCAGCGGTAATCGCCGGCGTTTTGCGATTCTAGGTGTGAACGGGCCCTCAGAAGTGATTTGTGAGTTAATAGGGGACCGGCGATTAGCCCTCCTGTCTTGGTCTGTGACCTGCTGTGCAGGGATCACAGAGAAGTATTACAAGGACAGATTTAAAGAGGAACTGTCGCGAAAATCTTAAAAAGCTATTTTCAGCCATGTTTAAAAATACACTCATGGAATACGTTTGAAATGATTACGTAACTGGATGATGTGTTTTTCTATATGTGTCCGGGCTTCACATGGAGAGGGATTATGTAAAGGGAATGCAGTGTAGAAGTGTCTATAGGGGGTTACATGTAAAGGAAGCGTAACATTGCCAGCATACAGCAGCCAGCTTCCTTTCTTTGTAAGCAAGTGAGGAAAATCTCATTTAGGCGCAGTTCCTCTTTAAACTAGCCCTAAATCCTCCCCCACCATCACGGGCGGATGATTCACAGGAGTCAGACCATAGCAAGCTGGATGGAGTCATCATCAGCTGCCATCAGCAGGATACAGAGAGAGCCTCAACTCTTCCAATTACTAGAAACACAGCGCATACACTTCCATACACACACCTTTACACAGACATCTGTACAGACACACACCTATACAGCACACACACCTGTACAGACACACACACACACACACACACACCTATACAGCACACACACCTGTACAGACACACTCATATACAGACAGTACACACACACACACCTATACAGCACACACACCTGTACAGACACACACACACACACACACACCTATACAGCACACACACCTGTACAGACACACTCATATACAGACAGCACACACACACACCTATACAGCACACACACCTGTACAGACACACACTCCTATACAGACAGCACACACACACCTGTACAGACACACACCTTTACACAGACCTCTGTACAGACACACACCTATACAGCACACACACACACACCTATACAGCACACACACCTGTACAGACACACACTCTCATACAGACAGCACACAAACACCTGAAAAGACACACACAGCACACACACACCTATACAGCACACACACCTGTACAGACACACACTCCTATACAGACAGCACACACACACCTGTACAGACACACACCTTTACACAGACCTCTGTACAGACACACACCTATACAGCACACACACACACACCTATACAGCACACACACCTGTACAGACACACACTCCTATACAGACAGCACACACAGACACCTATACAGCACACACACACACCTGTACAGACACACACACACACACACACACCTGTACAGCCCACACACCTGTACACGCACCTATACACACACACCAATACAGACACACAGTACACAAGCACCTATACACACACCCCTATACAGATATACACCTATACACATACAGCACACACACCTATGCAGACAGACACAACACACATACCCATATTTAGAGACACACAATGGTACAGACACACACCCTACACACTTTCAGGCCGTTTTTGTACTTGAGGCGATCGTTGTAGTATGATGCTCCTCCCTCTCACATCGCAACACCAAAAAATAGATTCATAGTACCCTGTGGCAGAGTGTGCCAAGAGGGTCATATGCATAGCACCGTTCCCTCACACGCCCTTTGCTGCCCCTCGGCCAATGGCGTACTCCCTGCTGGAAAGAAAGTACGTCACTGGGATTCCCGGCTTTCCCGTCATATTTACGTCATTGAGCTCATGCACGCTGCTAACATATTTAAAGTTTGTGCACCGCCCATTGACTACATGCATTTGATCAGCGTGGAAGTCCAACGGGAACACGCTGTTGACTTTGCAGCAGGTCGACGGCCAATTGGGTACTTCCAGCGCAACGCAACACGGTTAGCGTAGTAGGCCCCATGCAACCCGGGGGGATCAAAGACTCCATTCTGGGAGAACCGAAGGGACTGGGAAGACGGTGGTGGAGCCCACAGCCTACAGGGAGCTAGAGGAATCCCCAGGTAAGTATAAATCCTTATGTTCTATTCGTCTCAGGTTCTCTTTAAGGTTTACTGTACAACATTACACCTCTTAGGGCCCGTTTCCACTATCGCGAATCTGCATGCGTTTCCTGCATGCAGATTCGCACGGCCAATACAAGTGGATGGGCCTGTTTCCACTTGTCAGTTTTGCTGTGTGTTTTTCTGTGCAGGATTTTTCTGCACGGCAGAGCCCTCAGAATTCGCCTGCGTGTGGAATGCAGTCGAATCGCACACAATGTATTTAATAGGGAAATCGCATGCGTGTTTCCCATGTGTTTTTTGCCGCGAAGTAGGTACCAATGTTAATTCACACAGGCAGTGACATGGTTAAAATCGCATATACCCTTACCTATGCGAATTCGTGGCAAAAAACGCATGCGGAATCGCATCCGCATGCGATTTCATCAGCGCTGGAATCCAGGCGATTCCGCACCGCAATAGTGGAAACGAGCCCTCAGGGCGTGATATATGAAGCAGTGGTAACATTGCCATGTGCAGGCTGCACAATTATTCCTGTACTAACTCCCGTGGAGGAGCGCCTTACCCCATTAACACAACAATACACCAATAATGGGTGTGGCTCTAATTGCATAATGCACACTGCTGCCCTGGGGTTAGTAGCGGTAATGTGGCTGTGCGCTGCTTGCCCACGGAAATGTTACATAGTTACATAGTTACATAGTTATTTTGGCTGAAAAAAGACATACATCCATCGAGTTCAACCAGTACAAAGTACAACTCCAGCCCGTCCCCCACATACCCCTGTTGATCCAGAGGAAGGTGGAAAAAAAACCCACATGGCATGGTCCAATTAGCCCCAAATGGGAAAAATTCCTTCCTGACTCCAGATGGCAATCAGATAAAATCCCTGGATCAACATCATTAGGCATAACCTAGTAATTGTAGCCATGGATGTCTTTCAACGCAAGGAAAACATCTAAGCCCCCTTTAAATGCAGGTATAGAGTTTGCCATAACGACTTCCTGTGGCAATGCATTCCACATCTTAACCACTCTTACTGTAAAGAACCCTTTCCTAAATAAATGGCTAAAACGTTTTTCCTCCATGCGCAGCTCATGTCCTCTAGTCCTTTGAGAAGGCCTAGGGACAAAAAGCTCATCCGCCAAGCTATTATATTGCCCTCTAATGTATTTATACATGTTAATTAGATCTCCTCTAAGGCGTCTTTTCTCTAGACTAAATAAACCCAGTTTATCTAACCTTTCTTGGTAAGCGAGACCTTCCATCCCACGTATCAATTTTGTAGCTCGTCTCTGCACCTGCTCTAAAACTGCAATATCTTTTTTGTAATGTGGTGCCCAGAACTGAATTCCATATTCCAGATGTGGCCTTACTAGAGAGTTAAACAGGGGCAATATTATGCTAGCATCTCGAGTTTTTATTTCCCTTTTAATGCATCCCAAAATTTTGTTCGCTTTAGCTGCAGCGGCTTGGCATTGAGTACGATTATTTAACTTGTTGTCGATGAGTACTCCTAAGTCCTTCTCCAAGTTTGATGTTCCCAACTGTATCCCATTTATTTTGTATGGTGCTAGACCATTGGTACGACCAAAATGCATGACTTTACATTTGTCAACATTGAATTTCATCTGCCATGTATGTGCCCATATAGCCATCCTATCCAGATCCTGTTGCAATATGACACTATCTTCCTGAGAGATGATGATTCTGCACAATTTTGTATCATCTGCAAAAATAGCAACATTGCTCACTACTGCATCTACTAGGTCATTAATAAATAAATTGAAGAGCACTGGACCCAGAACAGACCCCTGTGGGACCCCACTGCTAACAGTCTCCCATTTTGAGTACGATCCATTGACCACAACTCTTTGTTTTCTGTCCATTAGCCAGTTCCCTATCCATGAACACAGACTCTTCCCCAGTCCTTGCATCCTCAACTTTTGCACCAGACTTTTGTGGGGAACAGTGTCGAAGGCCTTTGCAAAGTCCAAGTATATCACATCTACAGCATTCCCAATATCCATATTAGCATTCACTACCTCATAAAAGCTGAGCATGTTAGTCAAACAGGACCTGTCTTTAGTAAACCCATGTTGATGCTGAGAAATAAGATTATTTTCTACTATGAAGTCATGTATAGTATCTCTTAGTAACCCCTCAAATAGTTTGCATACAACTGATGTTAAGCTTACAGGTCTATAATTTCCTGGATCAGATTTTTTGCCCTTCTTAAATAATGGGAAAACGTGGGCTGTACGCCTTGGCACCTAGTGACTAATGCGGTTTTCTGGGCAGTTAAAATTTCCTTATTTTTAACTTTTATTTCTCAGTCTTCTTAATGAACAAGCTGTTATGGATACACTAATTAAGTTATTTATAGGCACCCAGTTTTGGATGGGTTTGTCTATTTGTGTATCTTTGTTATACAGCCAGATCCTCTTTTTTTTTTTTTTTTTCCAAATGCTTCAATTAATATTTATATTAAGCTTTACAAAATATCTGGTTGAAGGTACCTGTCCACTATTTTCTCGGCTGGAAAAGGGAGTGGAGCGCCTCTCGCGCGAGTATGGCGATGTTCCCTAGTAATGCGCAGGATGGAACTCGATACTGACGGATGACACTAATGAAAGGTGTGTAGGCCCCTTTCTCAAATTGTTATTCATCATCTGAGATATGCTGATGATAACCACTCTGATGGCTGAAACTGAAAAAGAATTGAGGAGCTTAATCGTGAGTGTCAAACAAGAAAGTGCCAAAGCTGCTCTACCGCTTAAAGAGACTCATGACAGATGTACACAAAATCGAAGCGTGCAGGTAAGCGCCGGAAGGGGGAAAAAAAAATCACTCACAACACGCTGGAGTTTGCGATTTCGATTTTAGATGTGAACAAAGCCTAAAAGAAGAAGAGGATGGCAGAGGCTAAAATGGATAGACAGCATATGTGAAGCTATGAATATGCCTATGCAATACCTGAAAGAATCGACGATTGACAGAGACATCTGGCGTGCAAAAGTACATATGGTCATGAAGAGTCTGAGTTGAGTATGAGGAGGCAGAGGACGTGGACACGCTATACGCTTCACCTGCTCCCAGCTACCTCTAATCTCTTTTTGTACAACCACACCCACCTCCTTTCATGGTGCCGCCTCCTTACTGGCTACGTGTGTGCCTGTAATGATGTCATTGCACGTCGAAATCTGATACTCCAAGGCTGCTGGCACTTCTACACCGATCCAGAGGACAGGGGAAACATTACATGGGTGCACAGGAGGACAAAAATAAAAAAGTACCTCATGGAACTTATTCATTCTGCTCCTGTTTTTGGCCCTTATTGCACCACAAATCCATTGCAGATCATCAGAAATCCACGACAAGCGTCTGCACACATCACAAAGTCAGGGCAAATCGATACCAACTGATCTGCAATGTAAATTCTCTAGCAGATCAACTTCAGCGGTAATGCTGAGGTTGTCATGTTAGCTAATTCAGTGGCACCGTATCAGAATGACATTTAGAATCCTTGTTTTTTAAACAGAAGCAAATAGTGATTGACCAGATTAAAAGTACACCTGAGATACTAAGGGAGAAAAAAATTATACATACCTGGGGCTTCCTCCAGCCCCCTCCAGGCTGACCGCTCCTCCGCTGTCCTCCTCCGCCTCCTGAATCGTCTGGAATCTGGGCCAAAAAGTCCTCCGTTCTGGGGCATTCTATGCGCCTGTTGCCAGGAGTGTTCTGCGCTGTGCAGTGACAGAACACTCCCGGTGACATGACCACGATGGGGGAGCGTGCATGGCTGGACTGTGCCAGCATCGACTGGCCCAGATTAGAGGACTTTCATGGGCCAGATTCCAGGCAATCAATGAAGCGGAGGATGATGGCAAGGGAGCAATTAGACTGGAGGAGGCTGGAGGAAGCCCCAGGTATGTATAATTTTTCTCTCCCTCCCTGTCTCAGAGTTACAGACTACTCAGCAAGCTTATGGCGAATCAAAACCCCTAGGAGTATGTGTGTAAGGGCAGGGGCATAGCAATAGGGGTTGCAGAGGTTGAGACCGCATCGGGGTCCTTGGGCCAGAGGGTCCCCGAAGGGCCCTCCCTCAACTACAGTATTAGCTCTCTATTGATCCTGTGCTGATAATAATCACTTCTATAGATACTTTGAACAGTGGTAATCATTAACAAACTGTTCCCCATTCCCTTCTTGCACCTCTGACACTGTAGTTGCCATTAGCAGGTTTTGGTGTGCTGTATCAATTGTTCTGTATAGAGTGTTTGGGGGGCCCCACTGTAAAACTTGCATCGGGGTCCACAGTTCCTTAACTACGCCACTGTGTAAGGGGCTACAAAGCCCATCCTCTTTATCTCTATCTATCTAAAAGAGTACCCTCCCATATTCACCAAACTTCAACTTTAGGGTCACACGACCCTAATGTATGGCCAGGCAGCCACACAGCCCAAAGCCAATTAGGGTGTCCATTAACGGTAAAATATGTTCCTCAAATGCGATCATTGAATCAGATTTGAGGGTAGAGATGGCCCGAACCTCCAATTTTCGGTTCGCGAATCGGACTTCGAACTTCCGTTAAAGTTCGGTTCGCGTGAACTTTCGCGAACCACAATAGACTTCAATGGGGAGGCGAACTTTGAAAACTAGAAACACTTATACTGGCCACAAAAGTGATGGAAAAGATGTTTCAAGGGATCTAACACCTGGAGGGAGCATGGCGGAGTGGGATAGATGCCAAAAGTCCCGGGGAAAAATCTGGATGTGACGCAAAGCAGCGTTTTAAGGGCAGAAATCACATTGAATGCTAAATTGCAGGCCTAACGTGCTTTAAAACATCTTGCATGTGTATACATCAATCAGGGAGTGTAATTAGAGTACTGCTTCACACTGACACACCAAACTAACTGTGTAACGCACCGCAAATAGCTGTTTGTGAAGTGATGGCCGTGCTGGACGTGCATTCATAGTCTATGATATCTGCAGATCTCATACACACCTTGTTTAACGGACATTCATCTGCAGATCAGACAATTATCTGCAGATCTGAAGATCCATCCTGGTGGCTCTGATCTGCAGATGATTGTCCGTTAAACAAGGTGTGTATGAGATCTGCAGATATCATAGACTATGAATGCAATTTGCAGGAACGGATCTTTTGCAGGAACTGATCTTTTGCAGATACTGATCTGTTGCATGTGTACAGCATCTGTGTGTGCAGCATCTTGCAAAGATTTCTGTCTGATGGGGAGTTCAGCTCCATAGAATAAACTGTGAAAGTATGGCTCTCATACTACATGGAAGGGGGTAAAATTGGTCTGTGATCTTTCATTTTCCAAAGACTTTTATCTGATGTGTGTACCCTCCTTTATTTGTGTTGTCTTAATAGTGCTATCCAGGATGCCCCTTCTGCTACAACCTTCAGCCCCATATCCCAGGATGCTATCATTGCTCCCAAATGACTGTACTTGGAAAGCCACATTCCCTGC
This sequence comes from Hyperolius riggenbachi, assembly GCF_040937935.1. Taxonomy (NCBI): domain Eukaryota; kingdom Metazoa; phylum Chordata; class Amphibia; order Anura; family Hyperoliidae; genus Hyperolius; species Hyperolius riggenbachi. The sequence goes on from NC_090650.1 coordinate 414,425,978, forward strand.
TAAGCAATAAAGATAGCACGAACAGTTCACTGGCGGATAGTTCCCGGCGTATTTCTGCTGTTTGCGTTCAACTTGCCCCCTATACATGATCTTGGAGCCAGACTTTGAATCCCTTACCTCGCTGTTATCAGACACTTGGCAGCCAATTAGCTAGCACCCCCTCCTGGACACCTCCCCCCCCCCCCCCCCATTAAAAAGCAGTTGCGGTGGCCATATTGGATTCATTCTCCGCTGGCTGCTGACTGTTAGTGAGAGCAGGGTCAGACTTGCTGCAGATAGGTAGCGAAAGCATTAGCTAGGGCTGTGTTCTTGTTCCTCACTTGCTGTTAAAGCACTTCAAACAGCCCTTTTGAGGGCTAGTACATCGGTCTCCTGTGTTTTGTGTGTGTGACACTCCACAGCCCACTGACACCCAGAGCTGTGCATAATGCGATTTCTGCCCTTTAGGGAATAAAACCCGACTTTGCGGCAACTCCGTAATTTTTGCTGGGACTTTTGGCATGGATCCCCCTCCGGCATGCCACAGTACAGGTGTTAATCGTTGTGGAGTGTTAAGCATGGCGGCAAAAATGAAAAGGTTGCAAAAGAGTAGTTTGGGCTTCAAGGACAACTGAACTGAGAGAGATATAGAGGCCAGAGTTAGATCATCCGCAAGGCAAACCCAGGCAGATGCCAAGGGCCTGAAAAGAGTCTAGGGGCCTGGTGGCCCCCATCAAATCTTATTAAAAATTGCCAGGTAATTACCTATTCAGTTGGTGGTATGGATAGTGTTTTCAAACTAGTGGTCGCGTCAAGATGTTTGCAAGCAGGAAGTTGTTGTGGGTCCTCCAAACTAAACTAGTGTCTACAATCTTTCCAAATCTGTGTAGTAAAGGGGTAAACTGAGTGGACACAGTTTAAATTGATGCCTTATGCCTGGTACAGACCGTGCAATTTCCCGTCAGATCGACGGGTCAAATCGTTATTTTCCAACAGGTCTGACCTGATTTCCGATCAATTTTTTACAGAAGTGATCAGAAAATCGATCAAAAGTCAGATCGGACCTGTCGGATACTATCAATTCGACCCGTCAATCAGATGGGTAATAGCATGATGTGTACCGGGCATAAGGTCGTTTTTCTTGTTACACAGATGTATCTCACTGTTTTTTCAATACAGATGTAATAAGATTGTACAATCAAGATTGTATCATTAAGGTGGCCATACATCAATCGAGTTGGCGGCTGATCGATCATCAGATTTAATTATTGTCGGATGAAAATTGGTTCCGTAAAGAGCATGCCCGATCGACGATTCAACCAATTTTGGGCAGGAATTGATCGCATGTATCAAACAAACATGCTGCAAGATGTTGGGCCGTCGTGGTTGATCGGGTGCACAGCGATAACGGGACAAGCGACTGCAGGCGCTGCCCCCGCCCCCCCCCAATGTCCGCTGTCTCCCCCCTCCCCCCCTGTATGCTTTACCTGTCCGCGTCCGCTGCTGGCTCCAGGCTCTGGCCGCAATCCGCACACACGCTCCCGACGTGGTTGTTGGAGTAACGTGGGCACGTATGTGACGTCACACGCATGCCCACATGGACGCCAGTGACCACATGGGACGTGGGTATGCGGATTGCGGACAGTTCCAGACACTAGCAGCGAACACGGACAGGTGTACTGCAATCGGGCAGGCACATTAGATATTAGGGGAGTCAGGGCGGCGAATGCGGCGTCAAAAGGCCAATTCCTGATTTTCGGTGTATGGGCAGCTGACAGATCTCTCTGTAATCAGATTCGATGTGTCTCTTGGTTAAGCCCCATCTACATGATACAATTGTTTGTGCGATTCGATACAATTCGACATGTCCGATCGAGATTCGATTTACCATTGCAAATTGAATCGAATCCTGATCGGACATGTCGGATAGAATCGAATCGATGAATCGAATTGTGCAAAAATTGTATTGTGTAGATGGGGCTTTAAATATGCCCATCATCACTAGATGTATATGGCTACCTTTAGTGGCACCTTAAGCAATCTTTCATATTACATAAACGAGAAAAGATCGTACAATCAACATTGCATCATTAGTGGCCCCTGTAGCGTACGGGCGCAGCAGTACAATCCCCGCTTCTCCACCACCCCGTGTTTCCCCAGCCCGATCAGTGCAGCTCCCAGCCTCACACACGTGGTCAGATCAACAGTTGGCTCATCAGTGACACCTTGAACTTTTCATAAAGAAAATCTGGTATTGCACCGACTGCTGCTCACACCTCCCGCGATCCCCGGGAACCCCCCGATCCCCAAATCAGATCGCTTTACAAACCCAATCTATAGATAAAAAAAGAAACAAAAAGAAAAGAGCAAGAAAAAAAAGTCTGAGGTCAGGTCACGCCCCCACCCCCCAGCAGCCCCTCCTCACAATGGTCGCTTCATGCAAATCACCAGTGCGCAACTTTGCGCAAGAACTGTGCCGCGATCCCGGCTGAAGTGCGGGTGGTATCGTATGCAAATACGCCTGCTGACGTTACAGATCATGTGGCTTTTGGCGTAGATTCCCCACTGATCGAGGATTGTTTTTGCGGCTTCCTCCGCTGTTGCCGAGTCCGATGATCGGAGCGCTGCGGCCGCCCCAGGACTGCTACATAAAGATACACGAAGATTCCGAACGTTCCATCCGCTCCGCGCGCCGCCGGCTGCAGGTGAGAAACTTCCCCGCGCGCCGGGGGGGAGGAGGGGGGGACAGATCACTGACACGTGAGAGGGGGGGGGGGGGGTCGGGCGAGGGGCACCCGGCTGCACATCGGCCCCGGGGAGCAACTTTCTACCGCGTGTTCACTGGGGCATGGGAAGGAGGAGATCGGGGGGTGATCGGCACATGCTGGGGGTCTGTGGGTGGGGTCATCGGGGCGATCGGGTGAAAGTTTGGGGCGGAGGTTGGGAGGAAGAAGGGGGGGCTCGGCTGCTTCTACGTTTCCCTATGTCGACATAAGCCAACAGAAAATATGGCGTCCGCTTTCGATAGGGCGTTACGTAGAGGCTGCTGGAGAGAGAGGCGATCGGCAGGAGACGGGATCGGCTGGGGGGAAGTTGAGATCGGGGGGGGGAGGGGGGGGGGGGGTCTCTGCCCCCCCCCCTTCTTATACTCCCTGCGTTACCAGTATGAATGCATTGCGTCCTATTCTGCTGCGATGTGGTTGCGGTGATCGTGACGCGGCGCAGCCCCCCCACCCATCAGCTGCAAGGAGGGAGATGGGAGCTCCAGACACGGCCAGCTCAGCTCATCGGGGGCTGCCGCTGCTACACTAACTTCCCACACATGGAGGCACATAGGCAATATTCTCATAGCTGACATGTGCTTGTAGTTGTTGTCTGAACTCTGCTGTAAACAACCAGCACTTCAATAAACTTTATGCACCCCCATTATAATAAAACAGATCTTGCACTGATCCCCATGCAATGCCCCCCAGGTGAGGCTGATCCTCTGACCCAGCAGGATGGAGGGCTTGAGAAAATAAAGTTTCTTGTCACTCCCAGTGTAATCTCCCCCCCCCTCCTCTCTCATCATAAATTACATTCAAACAACTGCTGGGGGCTTCCTGGAAGCAGAAGGGACGCTCAGTGCACATCCAGCCCCCAGAGCTCTTTTGTCTCCCCCTCCGCCTCCTCCCTGAACCTGTTTGATGAGCGCTTACTGGGCTCACAGGGGGTTAAACATATTCTGATGATATTTTTGTCCCCTCTCAGAGCAATGAATGGAGGCTGGAGTGGGATCTGTTTTTGAAGCTGTGGGGATAAACTTTGTTTATAGGAAGTGGGGTTGTGATTTGCTGTTGTGCTCCACCTGATTGCTTGACTTCAAAGCCATGGGGGGGGGGGGGGGGGGGTTGTGGGAGTTGTAGATCTTAAGTGTTTCCTGGTGGCTTTTGTTAGCTGGAGTGCTGGGAATCCTTGGCTTTTCCCTCATTACAGCCTTGTCACATGGTCACTTTGATGGGCTCTGTACAGTATTGTTGTGCGTTGCATTGTATGCTATAGTGCGGGTGGCTGTTGTTATGCGCTGGTTTGTATGCTGTAGTGTGAGTGCTCTGTTTGCTGGTGTTATGCATCGGCTTCTGAACTTTTGTGTTTGCTGCTTGTCTGTTTGTTGTGCCTTGCTTTATATTATAGGTCTGTCCCTTCTGTGGTGGTTTTATATGCGGCATTGCGTGGCAGGCTTTCTGCAGAGGACTTTGTACATTATATTCGACTGTGTGTAGCTTATTTAAAGTACACCTGAACTGAGAAGCATACATTTGAAATCGGCGCCGGTAGACTTGGGCGCAGGATACAGCGGTATATGGCTGGTCCTGCTTCTGCACGAATCCGGGCCGTGTTAATTACTATTCCCCCTCCCCTCCAGTCCGCCATGGATAGTGGGGGAATGATATAATTTGGCTTCCAGCTATTAATGGAGGCCGCATTATTGTGTTTTAAAAGCAACTTCGGCTCAGTCTTCTGACAGAGCCGACTTTACTCACTGGGCGCTGCTCAGTTGTAATTCCTATTACAGTCTATGGTGGCGCCGGCTGCGCCCAAATCTACCTGCGCTGAAAAGCACTGCTCCGATATGGAGGCTGCCATATTTATTTCCTTTTAACCTCCCTGACGGAACGCAGTTTTAGAGGCTGCGTCCGCGGGAGGATTTTTTTTTAATAAAATGTGTTTTCGCTAGCTAACTTATGTCCCCCAAGCCCTGCCGCACTTAACTAAACCCGCGATCGGCAATATTTACCCCTCCACGATCCCGCGAGAACCGCAGCTTCACCATTCAGCTTCACTCGTCACTATGGTGACAATTTGACATGACGTCATGCGCAGTCCCGATCCTCCCCATAGCAAATCCTGGAGCTGATTGGGAGGCTGCGGGATCCCTGGGGGGGGTACATATTACAGCGGCGATAGGGGGGGATCGGTGGAGAGCAGCGAAACTTGGGGGACATACCGTAAGTGCTAGCTTAAGCATATACTGCTCATTTTATTTTTTAAATCCTCCCGGGGCCATGTGACCCTCTGTGGCAGCTAGCCCGAGCGTAGGTGGGGCTTACTGCCAGGGAGGTTAAACAATACCAGTTGCCTGGCTGTCCTGCTGATCTCTTTGGCTACAGTATTCCCTGAATCACACACCCGAAACAAAACATGCAGTTAATTCAGTCAGCTATATATGATCTGCAAACTTGTTCAGGGTCTATGACTACAAATATTAGAGGCAAGGGCTCAGCAGGACAGCCAGGCAATCTGCATTGATTAAAAGGAAATAAATATGGCATCCTCCATATGTGTCTCAGTTCAGATGTTCTTTAAAGCGGACATAAACGCAGAACTTCCTCTCCGCTCTAAAAGATGTGCAACAACATAATAACCTTTACAGAAAAACATTTTTGTTACAGCTGATACAAATCCTGCGGTGTGTCTACTTCCTGCTTTCATAGGGTTAACATGCTATCAAATGGGCTTATCTGCTGTGGCTGTCAGCTGACAGATCAAATTACAACTAGTGATTAGTCACAGATGAGGGGCATTAGACAGGCTAATCTCTCTATACACATACAGGGTGCATTTCTCTGTTTTCCTTCTACCCTGTGCAAGAGTTCAGGTCCACTTTAAATACTGGCACCAGTCAAAACTTTTTAGTTTTGAATACAATGAAGAACGGTTAATGTTTATTGTTGTCCCTTTTGCTTCGTTGAGGCCCTGTTCTGTATGGTTGTGGCCCTGTTCTGTATGGTTGTGGCCCTGTTCTGTATGGTTGAGGCCCTGTTCTGTATGGTTGAGGCGCTGGGCTGCATAGACACCTTTGATGGATGTCGGCCGTTGGGGATCGGTACCCGATCCCGCTTGGGCGACATTGCTGTGCCGGGCTGCACAGACGCGAGTCACCTGTGTAGCTGACGCGTGGTGTTGCTATGCGGAGGGGCGGCGGAGCAGCGTGTGTGTGACATCGGGGGGTTGAGGGCCGAAGAACACATGCTTGATTATTGGCGGGGATGGTTGTGATCAGCCGCCTCAACTGACTTAGAGGAACTCCAGTGAAAATAATGTAATGAAAAAAGTGGTTGTTTTACAATAAGTATGTATAAATGATTTAGTCAGTGTTTGCCCATTGTAAAATCTTTTAAATCCCTGATTTACATTCTGACATTTATTACATGGTGACATTTTTACTGTTGGCAGGTGATGTAGCAGCTGCATGCTTTTTTGGCAGTTGGAAACAGTTGTAAACAGCTATTTCCCACAATGCAGCAAGGTTCACAGACCGGAAACTGCCAAGTGTACGTACTCAGAATTTCTTTGTGGGAGGGGTTTAACCACAATATCAGCCATACAGCGCCCCCTGATGATCCTTTTGTGAAAAGGAATAGATTTCTCATATAAAAGGGGGTATCAGCTACTGATTGGGATAAAGTTCAATTCTTGGTCGGAGATTCTCTTAAAGTCAAGTGTGGGTACAAGCCTTAGGGGATAACTGTAATGAGAGGTATATGGAGGCTACCATATTTATTTCCTTGTAAGCAATGCCAGTTGTCAGGCCCTCCTGCTGATCCTCTGCCTCTAATACTTTTAGCCATAGACCCTGAACAAGCATGCAGCAGATCAGGTGTTTCTGACATTGTCAGATCTGACAAGACTAGCTGCATGCTTAGTTCTGGTGTGTGACTCGTACACATAGATCAGCAGGGCTGCCAGGCAGCTGGTGTTGATTTAAATGATATAAATATGGCAGCCTCCATATTCTTTTTCACTTCAGTTGTCCTTTAAGTGTTCATAATTTTCTGTGCGCTGTTCAAAAATAAATACGTAACCTGAACACGTAATGCAGAGGTTGTAACGGAAGGCCAGATTCACAGAAGCGTGAGAGCAATACGCAGGCTGCCATCTTTGTTCCCTTATAAACAAAGCCGGTTGCCTGGCTGTCATGCCTAACTTTTGGCTTTAGTTGTGTTTGAGTCCCACACCTGAAACAAGCGTGCGGCCAGAGAGTCACAGCATCTGATCTGCATGTTCATTCTGGGCCAGTGACTTCTAGTATTAGAGGCACAGAAGTCAGGCAGCTGGCATAGTATATTAGGGAATGCAGATGGCAGCCTCTGTACCCTTACTTCCACACAAGTTCAGTGGCTGAGTTTGCGTAGTTTTCATATGTTGTTCAACGTGTCGCGCTTAGCGGATGATGCTAGCAGTGTCTTGGCGGTTTCATGGGCATTCCATGGTGTTTCTCAGATGGCAAATAACGTGTACGAAATGGACACCACAATAAGAAATTTGCAGTTGGAAGCATGGCAGCGTCAGTATGGCGTCCATTCCCAGAGTGACTACGGTAGCTCATGTCGGACATCTGACTGTATTACTGTCATGACGCACAGCTGCTACCAGAGACAAATGGAAAGCAATCTCTGTCTCTGCAAGTTGGGACTTTAGTAATTGGGGGGGGTTGAATCCATTGAACACCCAGTTCTGGGGTTGGGGCCGGATATTGGAATTTCAGCCAGTGTGGTAAGCAGGGACGGGCTCAAATTCGAATTCGGGTGAATCCGGATAGTAGCTATGCGGATTTCACCCAGATACCTGTGTGGGGTGAGCAGGGTCAAGCTTACCTGTCTGACGTCTTCTTTGGTCCGTCCCTCGGTGCCTCCCACGATGCGGTCCAAGCGGCGGTCATGTGAGTACAAACACTTCCTCCTTCCGGGTTGAAGGAGGAAGTGTGTAGTCACGTGACGCCGGATTGGGCCGCATCGTGGGAGGCGCCAAGGGACGGACCAAAGAAGACGTCAGACAGGTAAGCTTGACCTCGCCCACCCCACACAGGTATCTGGGTGAAATCCGCATAGCAACTATCCGGATTCACCCGAATTCTAATTTGAGCCCGTCCCTGGTGGTAAGCAATTAAGGTGCCTATACACTGTCAGATGGCCAGCAGAATCGACCATCAGATTGTTCTGATCTACAAGGCAAATCTAAGCAGTTGCCTAGGGCCTGGTGGATGCTGGCCCCCACCAAATATTACTAAAAAGAAAAGTCAGGTGACCATCAGCAGTGGGCAAAAACTGCTATCTTGCCTAGGGCCCTATTACAGCTTAATCCTTTTCTGATCAAATCTGATCAGAGGAGGAGCTATAGCAACCTCTCCATAGGGGAAAAGTGATCGCAGCAAACAAGCACTGTTTTTTTTTTTTTTTTTTTAAACTGAGGCCTGGTTTTAATCCAATCCACTGTGAGGCTTCTTGCACACTGCAAGCGATTCCGATTCAGATTCCGCTTTTTAATCAGTTTTTACATCCGATTCAGATTCAGATTTGCAGTGTGCAAGGAGCAAACTGCAAATCTGAATCTGAATCGGAAGTAAAAACAGATTAAAAAGCGGAATCTGAATTGCTTGCAGTGTGCAAGAGGCCTCACAGTTACAAGCGATAATGTCTCCTGGAGGAAGCTCACAGGCGGGGCTTCAGCTAGTCAGAGGTTGGGTCCGTCTTGCATAGGCAGGAAATCCAGGGTGGGGGGACGGACTTCCTGTGCACATCAGAAATATGAATTCTAAAAATTCAAATCCCAAAAATGAAAGCATAAGGAAACTTGTAAAACCCAAGTTTCACCCTTCAAAGCACACCTGAAATGAGAGCGATATATGTAGGCTGCCATATTTATTTCCTTTTAAAGGGGAACTGAAGTAAGAGGTATATGTAGGCTGCCATATTTATTTCCTTTTAATCAATACCAGTTGCCTGGCAGCCCAACTGATCTATTTCTCTGCAGTAGTATCTGAATAACATCAGAAACAAGCATGCAGCTAGTCTTGTCAAATCTGACTTTAAAGTCTGAAACACCTGATCTGCTGCATGCTTGTACAGGGGCTATGGCTAATAGTATTAGAAGCAGAGGATCAGCAAGGCTGCCAGGCAACTGGTATCGATTAAAAGGAAATAAATATGGCAGCCTCCGTATACCTCTTACTTCAGTTCCCCTTTAAGCAATGCACATTGCCCGTCTGTCCTGCTGATCCTCTGCCTCTTATGCCTTTACCCATAGACCCTGAACAAGCATGCAGATCAGGTGCTCAGACAGAAGTCTGACTTGAGTAGCTGCATGCTTGTTTCAGGTGTGCGATTCAGCCACTTCCGATGACAGATCAGCAACTGGTTTTAAAAAGGTAATAAATATGGCAGCTTCTATATCCCCCTCACTTCAAGTTTCCTTTTAGGTGTGATGGACAGTATTATATTGTTTACTACTGAGTGTTTTTGAGCAGCATATTCCGTCATTTCCTGCAGTTGAAAGTTGCTTGATGTGATGAGTGGAGCCTTGATGATCGGATCCAGCTGTCAGCAGGATAGGAGCTCTAGTCTTTGTAACATGTGTTCTGAGTCATATGCTGCATGTATAAATAAAGTTTTATTCAAAATGTCAAGAGCTGGGGATGTTGTGAGAGCCGCAGGGCCTGGTCTACACCCTGTGCACCATTCATATCTATGGTGAAGTGCAGAACAGCATGGCCCTGAAGCCCAAATGGGGCCGGTTTGAGTTTGCTGTGCTAGAATGCACCTGGATGCAGTTTGCGGGCCTTTTCATGAGAGAGAGAGGTCCTTTCCCCACTTGAACGCATCTATAGCATAACGCTCTCAATCCAATTTTTCGGCAGTGCAATGAATGGAAATCGCACTTTAATCGCATATGTTGGTATTACGATTCCACAGTGAATGGCAACACATGGATGATATCAGACACACAATGTATCGCATTGCCGCGAATAGCGTAAAAAGCGGCCTCGACTGTAAGACTTTGAAGCTGCGTCACTGGTCTATCTCCCAACTCATTCATATAGAATGAGTAACTAGAGAAACTAGTGTTGAAAACCTCTGTAGGGGACTTCTAAATGGACCTGAACAGGACAGAAGGAAAACAGAAAGTAATGCACCCTGTATGTATTTAGAGCATTTGCCCCGTCTAATTCTCCCTCATCTGTGACTAATTACAAGCTGTAATTTGATCTCTGTCAGCTCAGGAATCTCCTCTGCCATGGCAGAGCTGCTAATTTGTAAACACAGAATGTTAACCCCATGTCTGCTTCCATGAAAGCAGGAAGTAGACACACATATGGCAGAAATTGTATCCGTTGTAACTTGGAAATGTTTTTCTTTAAAGGTTATTATGCTGTTGAGTATCTTTTTAGACTATTAGAGGCGGAGGATCAGCAGGACTGCCAGGCAACTGGTATTATTTAAAAGGAAATATGTCAGCCTTTATATCCCTTTCAGGTCTTTTGTCCTTTATAAATCTGTATACGTTACGCATGTTGTTACTGAACGCCTTATCCAGAGACACCACAAGGAGTTCTCCTTTAAAGGATTAAGCCTGGCAGTGGTGACTAACGCTGCGATGACAACCGCGGTGGCGATGACTCAGGCCTGCGTTCTGCCAAGTCGCTCTGTGGTTAGAAAATCTCGTGAGCTGCTTGAAGGGAACCTGTCACTGAACAGGATGTGTGAGCTGCCTAGCTGAGAGGTGAGGAGCTGTGGCAATAGTGTGCAGTGCGGGAGCAAAAAAAATAGGTCTTTTAGACTTCCAATTAAAGAGTCCAGAAATCGAAACCAGTTATGATTGTATCAGTGAAAAAAAATCTGCCAGGCCGATCGACCAGTTCTTTAAAGTGGACCTAAACTCTTGCACAGGACAGAAGGAAAACTTATAGAAATGCACCCTGTAGAGTTTAGCCTGTCTAATTCCCTCTCATATCTGAGTAATCACAACTGCAATTAGTTCTCTCAGCTGGCTGCCTTGGCAGAGCAGCTAATTTGTAAACACAGGATGTTAACCCTATGTCTGCTTCCATGAAAGCAGGAAGTAGACACACTGCAGATTTGTTGCAGGATTTGTATCAGCTGTAACAAAGTAATATTTTGCTTTAAAGAAAATCTGTAACGAAAAAAAACCTCCCCTGGGGGTACTCACCTCGGGTGGGGGAAGTCTCCGGATTCTATAGAGGCTTCCCCCCCCCCATCCTCCTCGGTCCTACGGTGGCGGAGAAAATCCTCCCGGAGCGGCGGCGCTGTAAATATTTACCTCCCCGGCTCCAGCGCAGGCGCAGTATCCGCTCTTCCCACGGAGATAGGCGGAAATAGCCGATCTCCATCGGGCCGCTCTACTGCGCAGGCGCAAGTTGCCTGCGTAGTAGAGCGGACCCAACGGAGATCGGCTATTTCCGCCTAGACACCAGGGAACTGTTTAGGGGAGGGTTAGGGCCGCTAGACACCAGGGAACTGTATAGGGGAGAGTGGGGGCCGCTAGACACCAGGGAACTGTATAGGGGAGAGTGGGGGCCGCTAGACACCAGGGAACTGTATAGGGGAGGGTGGGGGCCGCTAGACACCAGGGAACTGTATAGGTGAGGGTGGGGGCCGCTAGACACCAGGGAACTGTATAGGGGAGGGTTAGGGCCGCTAGACACCAGGGAACTGTATAGGGAAGGGTTAGGGCCGCTAGACACCAGGGAACTGTATAGGGGAGGGTTAGGGCCGCTAGACACCAGGGAACTGTGTAGGGGAGGGTTAGGGCCGCTAGACACCAGGGAACTGTATAGGGAGGGTTAGGGCCGCTAGACACCAGGGAACTGTATAGGGGAGGGTGGGGGTCGCTAGACACCAGGGAACTGTATAGGGGAGGGTGGGGGACGCTAGACACCAGGGAACTGTATAGGGGAGGGTGGGGGCCGCTAGACACCAGGGAACTGTATAGGGGAGGGTGGGGGCCGCTAGACACCAGGGAACTGTGTAGGGGGGCTAGACGCCTCTAGACACCATGGAACATTTATAAGGGAGGAAGGTGGCCAGTAGACATTGACGTCGGCCCGCGACTAGGTCTCAATGTACAATTTCGGTCCATTTTGTACTTGAGTTTGACTCCCCTGCTCTAAAGGATCCAGAGCCTTTCCTCAGGGAAGTATCCAGCTTTTATTGTTGGTAACCGTTGTCCTTTTTAAAAGACATTTGAAATGAGGGATATGGTTGCAGCCATATTTATTTCCTTCTAAATAAAACCAGTTGCCTGGCAGCCCTGGTGATCTTCGGCTGCAGTAGTGTCTGCCTCACACACCTGAAACAAGCCAGCAGCTAAACCAGTCAGATTTTCCTCAGAAGCGCCTGATCTGCTGCTTGCTTTTTCAGGGTCTGTGGTGCAGAGAATCAGCAGGACAGGCAGGCAATGTGCATTGTTTGAAAGGGAAATATGGCAGCCTCCATATCCATCTCACTTCAGGTGCCCTTTAAGGAAAATTATACATATACTTTTGCAAGCTGTTCTTTGGTGTTGCAGAGCATTGCGTAGGTGTCTGCAGCACCATTTCAGGGTCCAGTAAAGAAAACCATTACATGTGCCCGTCTGTTGGAGCTCACCCTGGTTATATCGAAGGGTTGTCTCGTTTTTGTGTAAGGTACAATTTGGAGTTGATTTTCAAAAGTTTTGAAACTTTGTTGCCTGGTAACAGGGAGTGCTGTGCCTAGTGGGGAGATGGGCTAGCACGGTGGGTCTCCAGGTGCTGCGACGCTGATTGATGATGTCAGCTGGGGACAGGAGGCGGTAGATGCCAGCAGTGTGATTTGTGCATTCATTGACATTGGCATTCTGCGGCTGCTTTCTCAGATCTCCAAGCCGGCTGAATTGTGTCTAAATTTCTTCTGCTGCCTGCTCAGAACAGCAATAAATAGGGGGGTTACAAGGGCTGGATCGTGCAGGAGACACTTAGACACTTACAGGAACAATGCAACCCCCCACCCCCCTACCCCCCTTTTTTTTCTTTTTTCTTTTTTTCTTTTTTTTGTTCTTCTGAAACACAGCAATTCAAATTTGAATAGCAATTTAGGTGATGCGTGAATGCAAACTGTGTATTGAAATAAACAGCAAAGTGTTGAACAGAACAAAGGTTCTGTGAGCCAGATGTCCTTGCCGCTGCAGTACAACTTGCTTCTTTTCCTCTCTAGATTTAGCTGGTGGCTGGGGACAATCAGGTTCGCCCAGGTTACATTTAAAGGGAAGGTTCAGGGACGCTGTGAAAAAAATAAATATCCAAATCCACTTACCTGGGGCTTCCTCCAGCCCGTGGCAGGCAGGAGGTGCCCTCGGCGCGGCTCTGCGGGCTCCTGGTCTCCTCCGGTGGCGCCCCCGACCTGGCCAGGTCGGGCTCTTTTGCGCTCCAATGTGCATCTCACTGGTGCGCGCTGACGTCATCGGACGTCCTCCGGGCTGTACTGCGCAGGCTCAGTAGTTCTGTGCCTGCGCAGTACAGCCCGGAGGACGTCTAATGACGTCAGTGCGCACCAGTGAGACGCACATTGGAGCGCAAAAGAGCCCGACCTGGCAGCCGGCCAGGTCGGGTGCGTCGGGTGCGCCACCGGAGGAGACCGGAAGCCTGCGGATCTGTGCCGAGGGCACCTCCTGCCTGCCACGGGCTGGAGGAAGCCCCAGGTAAGTGGATTTGGATTTTTTTTTATTTTTTTTTACAGCGTCCCGGAACCTGCCTTTAAGGCACGTACACACACCATACTTTTTTCAAACGACGGGTCGGTCTTTCTGCCGACAGTTGCACATAAGTACAAGCTGTCGGCAGACTGATAAGACTGTTTTTGACTGATCCGTCGTGCGATCAGCATGTCGGGATTCGATCGATCGTGTGATCAGTTTTTGGCTACTTTTCAAGGTAAATCGATCACACAATCAATCGGCCATGTCTGATTTAATCGTTCTAATCGAATTCGATTGATCGCACCTGGAATTGAATGGTGTAGAGTGCTTGAAGCCCCCTCTACACCATACGATTTTTTTTTTTTGTTCAATTCATTGATTCGAATCAATCAGACATGTCCAATCGGGATTCAATTCAATGACAAATTGAATCGAATCCCGATTTGACATGTCGGATTGGATCAAATCGGACAAAAATGTATGGTCTTTACCTGCCAGATAATTGCCAACATGTTGGAAATTATCTATCTTACCATCTATCTGCTGAGCAATTAGGCATTGTTCTACTCAGCAGGAGATAACCAGAAGACAATGCACCAGAGATAATGACCAGTCTCTACAGAAAATAATCTGAAATGCCTAGTACACACCATACAATTTTCAATTAAATTTTTCTGTTAGATTTTTTTGTAATTAGATGATTTTCTGTAAAGTACTGGTAGAGACTGGTTCTTCATCCCTGGTGCATTGTCTTCTGGTTATCTCCTGCTGAGTAGAACAATGCTTAATTGCTAGGCAGATAGATAATTTCCAATATGTCTAAAGGGGCCCATACACTCAGCCGATTTTCTGGCCGACCGATCGATCGTTTGCAAATCGGTTGGCCAATCGACCGATCGATGGCCGATTTCGATGGATTTCCATCGAGCTGGCAGGATGGAAAATTTAGGTCGATCTGATGAGATTGCTTATCAGTTTGCATTGGCCTTAATGGAAATCTGATGGCAAAAAAATGCCATCAGATAGAATTCCTATAGATTTCAAACTGAAATCTATTGGAATTCTATCCTGGTAAAAAATGTTCTAAAAACGCATCAGATAGATCAGATGCATTTCTTATCTATCTGCTGCCAATCTGACGAGTGTATGGGCACCTTTATCAGCTGAACGCCAGACTGTACCCACACCCTATTTGACGTCCAAACGACGGGTCGTTTGCAAAAATCCGACCTGTGTATGTAGCTTAAGGTACCAAATGGCACCAGGGCCTTCATGTGTAAATCAGTGTGTGTTTGCATTGAGCTGTGGGGGTTCCTGTTTTCTCTGTGAACTTATAATAACAACAACCTGATTTGCAAGTGAAGGAAGAGTGTTGGTGATTCCTGTCCTGTGCAGGAAGTGTCTGCACCAGTAAATCCAGTGCAGAGAAATTGATGGAACTATTTCCAGACTTTCACACATTAGAGGATGAGAGAAAACTGCATTCTACTAGAAGAGAAATACACAGTGACAATCGCTGCACACTATGTCACAGCGTGCCACAGACTGAGAGGAGGAATCCACAGCGACAATCGCTGCACACTGTACTGCATGCCATAGACTGAGGAGCATAAAGGAACTGTAATCCCAAAAATGTCCATAAACTGCTAACCTACTGTACCTCTACCCCATCCCATTACCCCCGCTTTGGCAATGCCTGTATTGAAGCTTAGTCATGCCAATAAAGCTATCTTTGATTTGATCAGCGGGGAGCCAGTCCTTCCTAGTGCAGTGCAGACATCCCTGTGTACCAACCAGGGCTGTGGAGTCGGATCAATTTTGGGTACCTGGAGTCAGTCGGTGGTTCCAATAAACTGAGGAGTCGGAGTCTGATTTCTGTATCAACTCCACAGCCCTGTTAAGAATTATGCTGGGTACACACGTTGTGATTTCCCGCTATATCCGTGGGATCGATTCGATTATTTCATGTTCGATCGGGTTTCGATCGATACAGCCGCCGATTTTGTTAAAGGGAACCAGAGATGAAAAAAATAGATTTTATACATACCCGGGGCTTCCTCCAGCCCCATACGCGCTGATCGATCCCACGCCGCCATCCACAGCTGCTCGCATTTATGAGATCCGGCTCCCTCCCCGCTCTTCTATCAGTCGGAGCCAGTCTAATTGTAGCAGAAGTGCGCTCTTTGCGTATCACTGCAGCAGCTGCTGGAGAGATACGTAGAGGGCGCACTTCTCCTGCGTAGCTGGCTCCGATGACGTCAGCGACGGGAGCCGGTTCTAGCAGACAGCGGAGGACGGCGGCGTGGGATCGATCAGCGCATATGGGGCTGGAGGAAGCCCCAGGTATGTATAACTTTTTTCATTTTTTCATCTAGGGTACATCTCTGGTTCCCTTTAAGTATGCAAAATCAACGGCTGTAGCATGATCGGTCGTCCGATTGGATCCAATAGTGCATTCCGACTTTCTATTTGATTCTGAAATCTATTGGAAATCTGTTCCTAGTGTGTGGCACACATCAGATTCCTGTCAGATTCAACCTGACAGGCATTTGATGGTCAAATCTGCTGAAAATCTATAAGTATATGGCCACCTTAGAGTCAGAACAATTTTGGGTACCTTAAGTCAGTCGGTGGTTTCATAAACTGAGTAGGATGATTTTTGGACAGACTGCACAGCCCTGGTACCACAACTGCATTTTAGCATCTGTGTACCACAGGGTTATGTCTATGGGCCCTGGATGGTGTGAACCCCTGATTTCACTGGATGTTTTATTAAACTTCATAAAGCACTGCCACTTACCTATTACGCATCTCTGTAAAATGGATAAATGTCTTGATAAGAGCTACTCAGATTTGATACGCAGCTTGTGAAGCAGACTCCTTTTATGGACGGTACCTTTTTTAAAGGACAACTGTAACCTGTTAAAACCAAAGAAAATAAAAAAAGTTAGACGCTCGCCTAAGAGGAGGGAAAGTTCTTCTCTGCTTTCCCTCGTTCCACCGCCGGGTCCCCGTTTAAATCTCCCGCCGACCTTGTGTTTAGAAGTACTCAGAGACCCGAGTACTTCCATAGCCTTTCGAGGAGACGCCAAGACCTCTTCCACATTTAAAGGGAACCAGAGACTAAACTTATTAAAAAAAGGAAAAGATTTCATATAATACCTGGGGCTTCCTCCAGCCCCGTAAGCCTGGATCGCTCCCACGCGCCGTCGTCCGCTGCCTCTATCGCCGGTACCGGGTCCCATCACTTCCGCCGGAAGCGACCAGCCTTCCACATGCACAGGGGCTCTCTGGCGCTTTACGCATGCACCTGCGCAGTATGGAGGGAGCACGCTGCGCTTGCGTCGACTGGCCGAAAAGACGGGACCCGGTACCGGCGGACAGAGGCAGCGAAGGACTGCGGCGGGGGAGCGATCCCACTCTTTAAGTTGGAGGCTGGAATGGGGGTCCTAGCAGTGTAAGGAGGGGACGCAGAGAAGCATGTGTAATCTGTAAACAGGCAATATTGTGCACAAAAAAGCACAAACACAAATATAATAACTCTATATGGGTAAGAAAGCACATTTTTATTGAATGTTGTGACACTGTTTTATCCCACTTTAAAAAGGACATCAATAACCTAAAACAAAAAAAGTTATATACTCAGTTAAAGCTGAAGTGACACAAAAGAACAATAAACTTGGCGTATGCGGACAGTGCACATAAAGTTGTCCGGGATTTATGCAGTTCAAGTAACAAGTTATGTAAATTGTGTAATTGTTTTGTGTACATGCAATACTTGCAGCGCTTGTGTAAAACAGGCAATTCAAGTGAGGCCTTTATCTGGCAAATTGCGCAATTTGCGTAACTTGTTATGTAAATTGCCTAAATCCCAACGTGTACTGTTGGCACACGTTACCAAGCTTTTGTGAGTATATCTCATGAGATAAACGGTGTGTGTGTGTACATAGATTGTGAATACATACATTAGTTGTACAATGACCGAAAAGATTGAAACCCGCATGACGCACGCAAAATCAGTTAAGTGTTAACGGCCTCTTAAAGTGGACCTGAACTCTTGCACAGGACAGAAGAAAGCATAGAGAAATGTACCCTGTATGTATTTAGTTTAGCCTGTCTAATTCCCCCTCATCTGTGACTAATCACCAGTGTAATTTTATCTCTCAGCTGTCAGCTGGCTGCCTCAGCAGAGCAGCTAATTTGTAATCGCCGGATGTTAACCCTATGTATGCTTCCTTGAAAGCAGGAAGTAGACACACTGCAGATTTATTGCAGGATTTATGAGCTGTTACAAATGTTTTTTCTTTAAAGGTAATTATGCTGTTGCTTATCTTTTAGAGCAGAGAGGAAGTTCTGAGTTTTGTTAAACTGTGAAAATGTTCCTTCAAAATTTAACTTCTCCGTCATCTTGGCTTTTTAGCTGTGAAGGTTTAACTTGTGTGTTTTTAAATTGAACATGAGGAAATCCACACAATAGAAGCTAAGAATGTAAAAAATGTAAAGGACCACGATCGCGAAAAAAGTAGGTAGGTAAAATCTAACAGAACAGACAGGTTTTGAGCCAGTCCATATCCTCATGGGGGATTCTCAGGGTTTACTATGTTTTTAACAGCATTGCCTGAACATCAGTTTATCTGCCAAAATAGTAAGATACCAGCCAGCCTCTCCATTCACTTGCACACTATTTTGTCAGACTTAGAAATTGTTTTCAACAGCATTTGCCGAACAGCAAAGAAAACCTTGTGAATTCCCCATGAGAAGATGGAATGGTCCAAAACCTGTCGGTTCTGTCAGATTTTAACTGCCTACATTTTTTGCAACAGTGGTCCTTTAAAGAGGAACTCCAGTGAAAATAATGTAATAAAAAAGTGCTTCATTTTTACAATAATTATGTATAAATGATTTTGTCAGTGTTTGCCCATAGTAAAATCTTTTAAAGGGGTTCTTTCGCGAAAAAAGTAGGCAGTTAAAAAATGTGACAGATGACAGGTTTTGAGCCAGTCCATCTTTTTAAGGGGGATTCTCAGGGCTTTCTTTGTTTTCAACAACAACATTTCCTGAACAACAGTTGCAAAATCTAACATAATAGTGTGCAAGTGATTAGGGAGGCCGGCTGGTATGTTACTATTTTGGCAGTTAAACTGTTCAGGAAATGCTGTTAAAAACAAAGAAAGCCCTGAGAATCCCCCTTAAAAAGATGGACTTGCCCAAAACCTGTCATCTGTCACATTTAAAGCGGACCCAAACCAAACTTTTTTTTTTAATTAAAAATATTTAGTTGCACCACTCTGACACATACAAAGATAAATAAATCCTCCTTCAAGCCTATGAGCATTTCAGTGCATGCTTTTTACCCTCCTCTTTGCATAACTAGGGTTATACTGGGGCAGCCATTAGCAATTCCTCCTTTGCTGGACACCACCTACTCCACCAGTTTGCCGGAAAAATCCCGGCAATTTGAAAAAAAGGGAGGGGTTCCACCAATAAATGTAAAATATTTTATATTTGTCATCATGCAGCTGAAAAAAGGCTGCTATTTATTATAATTTAGAAAATAGGTTTTATTTCTGAAATCTTGTATTTTTAATTTGGGTCCACTTTAACTGCCTATTTTTTTCACGAAAGAACCCCTTTAAATCCCTGATTTACATGCTGACATTTATTACATGGTGACATTTTTACTGTTGGCAGGTGATGCAGCTGCTGCAAGGTTTTTTTGGCAGTTGGAAACATCTGTAAACAGCTATTTCCCACAATGCAGCAAGGTTCACAGACAGGAAACTGCCAGGAGTAGGTACTAGAGTTTCTTGTGGGAGGGGTTTCACCACAATATCAGTCATACAGAGCCCCCTGATGGTCTGTTTGTGAAAAGGAATAGATTTCTCATGGGAAAGGGGGTATCGGCTACTGATTGGGATGAAGTTCAATTCTTGGTCGGAGTTTCTCTTTAACTTTCCGTGAAAACTGCATGTCAAAAGGATCTGTATTTCTAGGGCTCTGAAATGAATTGTTTCACATGTAACTGGGGGCATGCAATATTTCTTCCACGCCTCAGGAAAGACATGAATTCATTTAAGGCAGTGTGTGACTTCGTTGGCCTATATCTCTGGCCGTACCGTTGTGACTGAGCAGTGCCGTTCGGTTATGTGTTCCTTTCAGCCTTCTTATGTCCTGATTGTGTCAGAAATTTGCTTTTAAAACTCATTTGGTTTAAAAAACTGCAGATTGAAAGAAACCGGAGGAAAAGTTTTAGTCGCCATGGCAACCGGTCAGGTTTCATCCGACAACTCGATGCAGCAGAGGACCGGGAGTGCCGGTTGCTAGGGGCAACTCCTCCTGCCTTTCATCGTCCTTGACTTGGCACCAGTTATTTATAAATTCTCCCCCCCCCCCCCCCCCCCTCGTGAGGCTCCCCCGCTGGCTGGGGACGGGGCTGAGCGAGTGTTTGCGTGAAGCCTATTAAAAAACGGCGCGCTGATAATGCCGTTACCATGCCGTCTGGCTCCATGGAAACCGAATCTCAGTTGAAAACCTGTTAATTTAAATTAATACCCTTTCACACTGTAGCCGAGTGAGGCTTCCTTCACTCCGGTGCGCCCGGCCCGCAGTCTGTGTGACGATTCCAGGGCTGGTTAACAGATTCAGAGGGAGGGATGGGATGGCTGCCATATTATATGCCTTAGAAAGTTAGTGGACCGGAACTCTTGCACATGACAGAAGGAAAACAGAGAAATGCACCCTGCATGTATTTAGCGAGTTTAGCCGACTAATCACAAGTGTAATTTAAACTAGCTGCTCTGTCAAGGCAGCCAGCTGAGAGATCAAACACAAGCTGTTAAAGGACCGCTATTGCGAAAAAGTAGGCAGTTGAAATCTGACAGAACCAACAGGTCCAGTCCATCTCCTCATGGGGGATTCTCAGGGTTTTCTTTGTTTTCAAAAGCATTTCCTGAACAGCACTTGCAAAGTCTGACAAAATAGTGTGCAAGTGAGTAGGGAAAGCTGGCTGGTATCTTACTATTTTTGGCAGTTAAACTGCAGTTCAGAAAATGCTGTTGAAAACAAAGAAAACCCTGAGAATCCCCCATGAGGAGATGGACTGGACCTGTTGGTTCTGTCAGATTTCAACTGCCTACTTTTTCGCAATAGTGGTCCTTTAACGCTATGTCTGCTTCAATGAAAGTAGGAAGTAGGCACACTGCAGATTTATTGCAGGATTTGTATCATCTCTAACAAAGAAATGTTTTTTAAAAAAAAAGATTATGCTGTTGCTTATCTTATAGAGCAGAGAGGAAGTGTCTGAAGGCTGTCCTGTGAGATCCGCATCTTTAGCAGCCAGTGTTTCTTTGTTGTGATGCCTCCGCTGTATGCTGTGTGTAGTGCGCACCTCTGTGCCAGTAACAGCGCTGGGCTCCCTCTGGCCTGGCAGCACATGCTGCATCTGTAGTGAGTGTCTCTCTGTGTGTGGTGTGATGCATTCCCTGTGTGTAGTGCGCACCTCTGTGCCAGTAACACAGCGCTGGGCTCCTCCGGCCTGGCAGCACATGCTGCATCTGTAGTGAGTGTCTCTCTGTGTGTGGTGTGATGCATTCCCTGTGTGTAGTGCGCACCTCTGTGCCAGTAACAGCGCTGGGCTCCTCCGGCCTGGCAGCACATGCTGCGTCTGTAGTGAGTGTCTCTCTGTGTGTGGTGTGATGCATTCCCTGTGTGTAGTGCGCACCTCTGTGCCAGTAACAGCGCTGGGCTCCACCGGCCTGGCAGCACATGCTGCATCTGTAGTGAGTGTCTCTCTGTGTGTGGTGTGATGCATTACCTGTGTGTAGTGTGCACTTCTGTGCCGGTAACAGCGCTGGGCTCCCTCCGGCCTGGCAGCACATGCTGTATCTGTAGTGAGTGTCTGTGTGTGGTGTGATGCATTCCCTGTGTGTAGTGCACACCTCTGTGCCAGTAACAGCGCTGGGCTCCCTCTGGCCTGGCAGCACATGCTGCATCTGTAGTGAGTGTCTGTGTGTGGTGTGATGCATTCCCTGTGTGTAGTGCGCACCTCTGTGCCAGTAACACAGCGCTGGGCTCCTCCGGCCTGGCAGCACATGCTGCATCTGTAGTGAGTGTCTCTGTGTGTGGTGTGATGCATTCCCTGTGTGTAGTGCGCACCTCTGTGCCAGTAACACAGCGCTGGGCTCCCTCCGGCCTGGCAGCACATGCAGCATCTGTAGTGAGTGTCTCTCTGTGTGTGGTGTGATGCATTCCCTGTGTGTAGTGCGCACCTCTGTGCCAGTAACACAGCGCTGGGCTCCTCCGGCCTGGCAGCACATGCTGCATCTGTAGTGAGTGTCTCTCTGTGTGTGGTGTGATGCATTCCCTGTGTGTAGTGCGCACCTCTGTGCCAGTAACACAGCGCTGGGCTCCTCCGGCCTGGCAGCACATGCTGCATCTGTAGTGAGTGTCTCTCTGTGTGTGGTGTGATGCATTCCCTGTGTGTAGTGCGCACCTCTGTGCCAGTAACACAGCGCTGGGCTCCTCCGGCCTGGCAGCACATGCTGCATCTGTAGTGAGTGTCTCTGTGTGTGGTGTGATGCATTCCCTGTGTGCAGTGCGCACCTCTGTGCCAGTAACACAGCGCTGGGCTCCCTCTGGCCTGGCAGCACATGCTGCATCTGTAGTGAGTGTCTCTGTGTGTGGTGTGATGTATTCCCTGTGTGTAGTGTGCACCTCTCTGCCAGTAACACAGCGCTGGGCTCCCTCTGGCCTGGCAGCACATGCTGCATCTGTAGTGAGTGTCTCTGTGTGTGTGGTGTGATGCATTCCCTGTGTGTAGTGCGCACCTCTGTGCCAGTAACACAGCGCTGGGCTCCCTCCGGCCTGGCAGCACATGCAGCATCTGTAGTGAGTGTCTGTGTGTGTGTAGTGTGATGCATTCCCTGTGTGTAGTGCACACCTCTGTGCCAGTAACACTGCGCTGGGCTCCCTCCGGCCTGGCAGCACATGCTGCATCTGTAGTGCGTGTCTCTCTGTGTGGTGTGATGCATTCCCTGTGTGTAGTGCGCACCTCTGTGCCAGTAACACAGCGCTGGGCTCCTCTGGCCTAGCAGCACATGCTGCATCTGTAGTGAGTGTCTGTGTGTGTGTAGTGTGATGCATTCCCTGTGTGTAGTGCACACCTCTGTGCCAGTAACACTGCGCTGGGCTCCCTCCGGCCTGGCAGCACATGCTGCATCTGTAGTGCGTGTCTCTCTGTGTGGTGTGATGCATTCCCTGTGTGTAGTGCGCACCTCTGTGCCAGTAACACAGCGCTGGGCTCCTCTGGCCTGGCAGCACATGCTGCATCTGTAGTGAGTGTCTCTCTGTGTGTGGTGTGATGCATTCCCTGTGTAGTGCACACCTCTGTGCTAGTAACAGCGCTGGGCTCCACCGGCCTGGGAGCACATGCTGCATCTGTAGTGCGTGTCTCTCTGTGTGGTGTGATGCATTCCCTGTGTAGTGCGCACCTCTGTGCTAGTAACAGCGCTGGGCTCCCTCCGCCTTGGCAGCACATGCTGCATCTGTAGTGCGTGTCTCTCTGTGTGGTGTGATGCATTCCCTGTGTGTAGTGCGCACCTCTGTGCCAGTAACACAGCGCTGGGCTCCTCTGGCCTGGCAGCACATGCTGCATCTGTAGTGAGTGTCTCTCTGTGTGTGGTGTGATGCATTCCCTGTGTAGTGCGCACCTCTGTGCTAGTAACAGCGCTGGGCTCCACCGGCCTGGCAGCACATGCTGCATCTGTAGTGCGTGTCTCTCTGTGTGGTGTGATGCATTCCCTGTGTGTAGTGCGCACCTCTGTGCTAGTAACAGCGCTGGGCTCCACCGGCCTGGCAGCACATGCTGCATCTGTAGTGCGTGTCTCTCTGTGTGGTGTGATGCATTCCCTGTGTAGTGCGCACCTCTGTGCTAGTAACAGCGCTGGGCTCCACCGGCCTGGCAGCACATGCTGCATCTGTAGTGCGTGTCTCTCTGTGTGGTGTGATGCATTCCCTGTGTGTAGTGCGCACCTCTGTGCCAGTAACACAGCGCTGGGCTCCTCCGGCCTGGCAGCACATGCTGCATCTGTAGTGCGTGTCTCTCTGTGTGGTGTGATGCATTCCCTGTGTGTAGTGCGCACCTCTGTGCTAGTAACAGCGCTGGGCTCCACCGGCCTGGCAGCACATGCTGCATCTGTAGTGCGTGTCTCTCTGTGTGTGGTGTGATGCATTCCCTGTGTAGTGCGCACCTCTGTGCTAGTAACAGCACTGCGCTCCACCGGCCTGGCAGCACATGCTGCATCTGTAGTGAGTGTCTCTCTGTGTGTGGTGTGATGCATTCCCTGTGTGTAGTGCGCACCTCTGTGCCAGTAACACAGCACAGGGCTCCTCCGGCCTGGCAGCACATGCTGCATCTGTAGTGAGTGTCTCTCTGTGTGTGGTGTGATGCATTCCCTGTGTGTAGTGCGCACCTCTGTGCCAGTAACACAGCGCTGGGCTCCCTCCGGCCTGGCAGCACATGCAGCATCTGTAGTGAGTGTCTGTGTGTGTGTAGTGTGATGCATTCCCTGTGTGTAGTGCACACCTCTGTGCCAGTAACACTGCGCTGGGCTCCCTCCGGCCTGGCAGCACATGCTGCATCTGTAGTGCGTGTCTCTCTGTGTGGTGTGATGCTTTCCCTGTGTGTAGTGCGCACCTCTGTGCCAGTAACACAGCGCTGGGCTCCTCTGGCCTGGCAGCACATGCTGCATCTGTAGTGAGTGTCTCTCTGTGTGTGGTGTGATGCATTCCCTGTGTGTAGTGCGCACCTCTGTGCCAGTAACACAGCACAGGGCTCCCTCCGGCCGGGCAGCACATGCTGCATCTGTAGTGAGTGTCTCTCTGTGTGGTGTGATGCATTCCCTGTGTGTAGTGCGCACCTCTGTGCTAGTAACAGCGCTGGGCTCCACCGGCCTGGCAGCACATGCTGCATCTGTAGTGAGTCTCTCTGTGCGGTGTGATGCATTCCCTGTGTGTAGTGCGCACCTCTGTGCCAGTAACACAGCACTGGGCTTCCTCTGGCCTGGCAGCACATGCTGCATCTGCAGTGATGATCACATTCCAGGCACGCTGCAGATTGGAGCTGTGTGAAGCCGATCCTGCAGAGGATCAGCGGCAGCCTGGAGGAAAATACACTAAGAATTCACTCCTTTCTTTATATCTTTCGTCACCAGATTGTTTAAAGGAAACCTGCGACTGAAGTGAGAGGTATATGGAGGCTGCCATATTTATTTCCTTTTAAAGTGGATCTGAGAAACTTTGTCTCATTTAGAGGGTATTCCTCAAGCCAAATTTTTTTGTTTTAATACTGTAATTCCCTATAAAGTAAACAAGCCTCGCCCACAGCTTCTCCAGTGCCTTGGCGCCCTCAGATCCATGTAGCAAGGGCTTATGGGAGATCAGTCTGGGGAGGAGGAGGAGGTTACTAGCCAGAGATTTCAGAGGCAGAGGGGAGGAGGAGGAGAGGGGAGTGAAGTTTTCACAGGCTGAGTGCTGGAGATACAGATCAGCTTGCCTGTGTGTAATGTTTACAAGCTGAACATGGCTGCTCTCATTGTATCACAGGAAGAAATAATCATATACTGTTGAAGCTGTTTGCAGCTGGATTTGCTGTGTAAACCATCTAAACTATAGATACGATATATAGACAAGTAACTTGTTATAGTTAGTTTTACATCTCTGGTCTGCTTTAAGCAATACCAGTTGCCTGGCTATCCTGCTGATCCTCTGCCTCTAATACTTCTAGCCATAGACCCTAAACAAGCATGCAGCAGATCAGGCGTTTCTGACATTATTGTCAGATCGGACAAGATTAGCTGCATGTTTGTTTCTGGTGTGATTGAGACCCTACAGCAGCCAAATAGATCAGCAGGACTGCCAGGCAACTGGTATTGTTTAAAAGGAAAGTAAGGTGCATTACTTGATGGTGGTGTATGATTTATCTCTGCATGTTTTTCTTGCTAAACCTTGTGCATCTATGTTCCAGGAGCATAGTAGACGTCCTCTTCCTCTCCCCCCCCCCCCTCCTCCTCCCATGTGTGCATTCCTTTACCCCCCCCCCAAATGTGATGCCCATGTGTCCTCCTCGCTCCCCCTGCATAAATGAAAGCAGGGGCAGCATGGCTCACCTCATCCACCAGCTCCCATGGTGATCAGAGACCTCTCCTCTCCCTCACTGCTCCCCTAGTGCCGGCTTCTGCTGATTGCATCATTACACGTGACCAGCACTAGGAGAGCAGTGAGGGAGAGGTGTCTGATGGCCGCGGTCTCCGGTGGTTTAGGTGTGCCCGCTGCCGCTGCTTATATCTAGTCAGGGGACACCGTGGGGGAAGCAGAGGTGGACACGGGGACAATACAGGGATATTCCCCCATCGTCGTGGGTCGGCAATCCGTATCTGCGGGCGTTTGTAAGTCGGGGACCCTCTGTGTTTGGAATATGATGGTGACTTTCTCCCCTTTTTTTTTTTTTTTTTTTTTTTTTTTCCCCTTAGGTCGAGGGGAAAAAAATGCATCTTATCCTACCTAATAAAACCCCCGTGTCTCTGCGTCCCATGTCAGTGTGTGTCCCTGCGTTTGCGCTACCATTCATGTGCGGCAGGGACAGCCTCGGACAGGAGCAGGGCAGCCATGGGGCGCGGCGGGGGCACGCGCGCAGACAGGTGGCGGCGGGGACAGACCTAGCCCGTGTTTAAACTGGCTAAGGTCACTAATATTTTAAAGGGAAGGTTCAGGGACACCTTGCAAAAAATAAAAATCGATATCCACTTACCTGGGGCTTCCTCCAGCCCGTGGCAGGCAGGAGGTGCCCTCGTCGCCGCTCCAGAGGCTTCCGGTCGTCTTCGGTTGCCGACCTGGCCAGGCGCGCTGACGTCATCGGACGTCCGCCGGGCTGTACTGCGCAGGCGCAGAACTACTGCGCCTGCGCAGTACAGCCCGGCGGACGTCCAATGACGTCAGCGCGCCGGCGTGGGACGCAGAAGTGCCGGGCCTTGGAGCGCAGAAGAGCCCGACCTGGCAGCCGGCCTGGCCAGGTCGGCCACCGAAGACGACCGGAAGCCTCTGGAGCGGTGGCGAGGGCACCTCCTGCCTGCCACGGGCTGGAGGAAGCCCCAGGTAAGTGGATATCGATTTTTATTTTTTGCAAGGTGTCCCTGAACCTTCCCTTTTAAATACGGTATATCGCCACCCATCCTCTTCCTCTGGGTGCTTCCTGTAGTCGGCTATTCCCAGTGCGGAAGTTTGGTTATATAAGGGGTGGTCTTTGTCTTTTGTACATTGAGATTTGCGTCCCGATTAGCGTGTCATCCTCTGCATCCTCAGAACAGGAAGTAGCGTTTGTTATGACAATCCAGCAGATTGTATGTGAAGTGTATCTTTATTATTATGTAAACTGTGAATTGCCCGTGGCTGGATCCTATAATCTGTTAAACAATTTCCTCAGTCATCGGCTGCGAGTGGCTTTATGAAAAGCAATTTGCGCGGAGGAGACACCGCCTGCCTTGATTGGCCGTTTGGCTATATAGCGGGTTGTTTGTACACAAGTGCTGATTAGGGGGAAATTGGAGGGCCGACGAATGTTTATTGAGACAGAGAAATAATATTAACCCTCGTCGGCTAGAGGCTGTGTCTATATGAATTGTGAGCGGGACTGGTGGATGTTTATATTTGTATGGCGGGGCTACAGGAGGTGACGCAAGAGCAAGTCCTGCTTGACGAGACCTCCTGGAAACTGGTGGCTTCCACTGACCAAACTGGTTAGATGGCAAACGGATCACCTTCTCCAGCCCTACGCAAGCTGCATAAGTCTCAAACCTGGAGGAGAACTACTGTTCCTAGCAAGCAAACCAGCCAGCAGGGTTGTATTTCTTGGAAAAGGGAAAAAAAATTCTTAAAGTGGACCTGAATTCAGGACTTTCTCGCTACTGTAAACGATAAGCAACAGCATAATCTTTTTTGAGAATTTTTTTTATTGTTATGGCTGATAGAAATCCTACAATAGATCTGCAGTGTCTACTTCCTGCTTTCGTGGAAGCAGGCATAGGGTTAACCTCCTTTGTTTACCAATTAGCTGCTCTGCCAAGGCAGCCAGGTGAGACAGCTGAGACATTAAATTACACTTGTGATTAGTCACAGATGAGGGGGGAATTAGACGGGCTAAACTCTCTAAATACATACAGGGCGCATTTCTCTGTTTTCCTTCTGTCCTGTGCAGGAGTTCAGGTCCACTTTAAATTGCTGTGACAGTGACGACTGTGTGAGTGAGACCTCTGCTGTGGACTGCTGGTCTGTGTGGTTCACTTCTTCCCTGGGATTCTTGGCTCGGCCAGAGGGTAGCATCTGTTGTGAAGACATTCCCATGGATGTGGAGTAAGCCTGGCTCTGCTTGCTTGTGTGGGATGAGTTCCTTCTCTGCCAGTGGTGACATCACAGTCCGTTTGTGAGCCGCCCCCTTATCCTCTCAAAAAACAAGCGTGGCACCTAAAGCCTTGTGCGCCGAACTGAGGACAGTCTCCTGAAAGTGGGGCGTGGCCGAACTCCACTCCCCCCGCCCCCTGAATACTCCCAGGGGGACGTTTAAAGTGGATCCGAGATGAACTTTTACTCATTGCATAATTGTGTTCCTTTCCTATTTGTTTATAGGGCATTCCTCAAGTCAAATACTTTTTTGTTTTAATACTCTAATTCCCTATAAACTAAACAAGCCACACCCACAGGTTTTCAGATAGCCAAGGCACTTTCAGACAGTAGCAAGGGCTCATGGGAGCTCAGTCTGGGCAGGAAGAGGGGGAGGTATTACTAGCCAGAAATTTCGGAGGAGGAGGGGAATTGGTTTTTTTTGCTCAAGATGCAGATAAGCTTGCCTCTGTGTAATGTTTACAAACAACATGGCTGCTGTCATTGTATCACAGGAAGAAATAATCATATTCTATTAAAGCTGTTTGCAGCTAGATTTGCTGTGTAAACTATCTAAACTTTAGATAAGATATATAGACCAGTTACTTGTTATAGTTAGTTTTTCATCTCGGATCCGCTTTAAGTGGAGACTGGCCATCCTCAATAGGCTGGCCACCATATTTAGCTAGTTTTGACGGTGTCGTGTTTTTTTTTTTTTGTTTTTTTTCTTTACTAAATACCTTTTTATAGAGTTGATGGGTGAGCTTAAAGAGGAACTTGGATTTAACTTTATTCCAATCAGTAGCTGATACCCCCTTTCCCAGAAGAAATCTTGACCTTTTTCTTGAATGGCTCATCGCGGGGGTCTGTATGGCTGATATTGTGTTGAAACCCCTCCCACAGTGTGATGTCAGTACCATGGTCCTGACAGTTTGCTGTCTGTGAACCTCGTTGCTTTCCAACTGCCAAGTAAGCAATGTATCCCTCTGCATAGAACTCCGTACGGAACATTCCGTACAGATCACCTGGCAGGACTAAAGAATGGTCACCACCAGTGATAAATCTCAGAATGTAAAACGGGGAGAGGGATGATTTTACAATGGGCAAACACTGACTAAATAAACTATAAATGATTATTGTAAACAACAATGTTATTAGCTGTTATTTTCACTATAGTCACTGTCTAGTGATTTTTTTTCCACTGAGGCTAGGAAGCCAGTACAAGCGTTTTGCGGTAAATGGCGAAGCGCCTGTGTTTGCCGTAGGGATCCTGATGTAGCTCTGCGACCACTGATGCCATCGCTCTGGGATTGGGCTGAAAATGCCGCATGCAGCGATTTGCAATGGCAGCGTTGCGAGTGGGACCGCCCAGATTAGGGTTCCACTTGTTTGACGCTTAGCAGAAAGCCTGTAAGGGTCAAACAGCGTTTTTTTTTTTCTTTTTGAAAACACTCTGCCATTCACTTGAATTGGAATTGCGGTAAAATCGCAGCAATTTTTCAAAATAGTTTATGCGCATGCGGGGCGTTTTGGTGCTGGCTGAGCTGAATGACTGCTCACCCTGCTGCAAATTCGGGTTAGTCGCAACTCAGAGAGAAGTAATTTGGGGTCTGGCAAACGCCTTATCCCCAAATTACCCATGCATAGGCCGCGAAATATAGCATTACTGCTGTAGCCACGCCAAGCTTCGGCGTTACGCAGGGTGTGGTGAGCACCAAAAAGCCGTGTGCTGAGTCACATTCAACTGAATAGGAGAGCGTTTTAAAGGTCCACTATTGCGAAAAAAAAGTAGGCAGTTAAAATGACAGAACTGACAGGTTTTGGGCCAGTCCATTTCCACATGGGGGATTCTCTGGGTTTTCTTTGTTTTCAACTGCATTTCCTGAACGGCACACTATTTTGTCAGACTTTGCAACTGCTGTTGAGGAAATGCTGTTGAAAACCAAGAAAACCCTGAGAATCCCCCACGAGGAGATGGACTGGCCCAAAACCTGTCGGTTCTGTCAGATTTTTACTGCCTACTTTTTTCGCGATATTGGTCCTTCAAAAATGCATAACGCTGCTAGCGGGCTTGTGCCCTAAACGGTGAACGTTACAGAATCACTCCCAGTGGGCCCCGGCCTGAGGGAGAACTATCACTTTAAGTCCCCCACACTTCAAGTGGCCGCATTGTCCACGGTCCCATGACAGCTGTTCCTGCTAAAGAGGGAACCAATGAAAAAGGATCCGTTTTTGTTTTTTTTTGCAATAATTAGAAATTTCCATTTTGTATTAATAGAAAAAAGCGTATGGTAAACACCTTCGTTAATTGTATTCGTTGGTTTGAGGAGGCACGATGGCTGCCGCTCTGCATGAGCAAAAAAAAAAAAAAACTCTTGCAAAAGAACCGCAGCTTGTATCTGGCAAGAATTCCCAGTCAGGGCTTAGCGCTGGTGACGGTCACGCTGAAAAGCCGCACTGATCGGGAAGCTGAGAATGGCGTTCGCTGAGGAGAAAGGGGGGGGGGGGTGAGCAAGAGTTTCATCAGTATTTTTCCACAGCCTAAATGGAAGCCGCAGCAGCATATGGCCGTGCAGCCTCCTCTGGCAGGGAGCGGATTCATCATGTGGGACCTTCCTGGCATTCACTGCATGAGAGCGCAGTTCAATGGTCAACTGACTTCCTGTGCAGCGCGAGGAGTCTCTGTCAGATTACTGGGCTGAATCCTCCCTGTTTACTTATTAAACCCGCTGACTGGCTGGCCTTTTCCCTCCAGCCATATAGGTTGTTTTTTTTCCCCTGAATGCATAAATATATACACCAGTTTGTTACCTCAGAAGCTGAGGGTGGTTTTGTTGAGTTTGTTGAAGAGATAGGCCAGCGTTTCAAGTTTATATGTCGTGTTATGCGCAATTTAAAGAGGAGCTGTAACCAAAGATAGAACTTCATCCCAATCACTAGCTGATACCCCCTTTCCCATGAGAAATGTTTACCTTTTTAATAGGTCATCAGGGGGTCTGTATGGCTGATATTGTGATGAAATCCCTCCCACAGTGTGACGTCATGACCATGGTCCTGAGAGGTTCCTGTCTGTGAACCTCATTGCTTGTGGGAAATAATAGCTTTTTTCCCAACTGCTAAGCAAGCAGCATCTCCCTCTGTGCATAGAATTCTCAGTAATGAACATTCCGCACAGATCACCTGGCAGAACTGTGTTAAAGTGAACCTCCGGACTAAAAATCGACTCAGCAGCACTGGAAAGGCTTTGTGTTTCTTTAAGTTTCACAGCATCAGAACTTTGTTTCTCTTATACAAGCCTCATTTTTAGCTGCACAGAAGAAAACTGCCCGGGCTTTTTCCCCCTGATGCTGTGCAAAGCATGATGGGATTTCTGATTTTGTTCTCGTTCTGCTGTTTTGGTGCAATTTTTTTTATTTTACATTTTGAATTTGACATTTGAAGCCTAACGTGTGCAGCTGGGAGGGGTAATGAGGACACAGGATAGTTGGAACTGTGTCTCCTGCTCCTTGTCACCTCCTTTCAACCAAAAAGATGGCTGCCCCCATGAATCACAAACTTTTGCCTGTTCTTTTAAAACAGGGTGGGTGAGAGATGATATAACCTATCTATTATAATTAACATAACTAATGTAACTTGATGACAGTATGTTTGTTTAGGCTGAAGTTCCCCTTTAAATTTCAGAATGTAAATCGGGGAGAGATTTTTTTTTTTTTACAATGGGCAAACGCTGACTAAATCTATAAATTAATATTGTAAACAGTGGGTCATTTTATTCATTGTTGTCTTTCACTACAGTTCCTCAGATCATGAAGTACATTAAACACATGAAAGTCTCAGAGCGATGCAGTGTGCCGCCGGAATAGCGAATCTCTTCCCATGGTGCACGGGGGCTGCAAGTATATTTTTAGCGAGGGGATGAGAGAGAGGATGAATAAGCGGGAGCCTTTGGTACATTCCTCTACGCCTGCGGCGATTCTGTGGTATGTGCCGTGTTTGCTCACTCTTGATATCTGAGCTCCGTAAATCATTCTCCCGACTAAGGCGTATTGGGGAGATGAGATTTAAAGGGAGCTTGTCAAAATAAAAATATGGTAGTTGCCATTTTTTGTTTTTAAAAGTGTTCATGTGCTTAAAGAGAATCTGTATTGTTAAAATCGCACAAAAGTAAACATACCAGTGCGTTAGGGGACATCTCCTATTACCGTCTGTCACAATTTCGCCGCTCCTCGCCGCATTAAAAGTGGTTCAAAACAGTTTTTAAAAGTTTGTTTATAAACAAACAAAATGGCCACCAAAACAGGAAGTAGGTTGATGTACAGTATGTCCACACATAGAAAATACATCCATATACAAGCAGGCTGTATACACCCTTCCTTTTGAATCTCAAGAGATCATTTGTGTGTTTCTTTCCCCCATGCACTGAAGTTTCAGGATGCTTGTTTCTTCCTGCAAACAGCTTTGCCCTTGTCTGTAATTCTTCAGTATGTGAAAGCCCAGCCAGCTCAGAGGACGATTTATCCAGCTTGTAAAAGATAAGCGAGAAGAGAGAAGCTGCTCTAATCCTAAATAACACACAGGCAGTGTGAATAGAGGGGCCTGGAAGGGTGAGTTCATAGCAGAACCACAACACTGAAGAACTTGGCAGCCTTCCAGACACAGGCCTACAAGTCTGACAGGGGAAAGATACATTGATTTATTACAGAGACCGTGATAGTATAAAGTGCTGCAGTAAGCCAGAACACATTAGAATAGCTTTTTGAACTTGTAGGATGATAAAAAAACAGGATGCAATTTTTGTTATGGAGTCTCTTTAAAGGAAATGTCCGAGCTGTTTAAAAAACCGACATCTACTTACCCGGGGCTTCCTCCAGCCCTTTGCAGCCGACATGTCCCTCGCAGCAGCTCCCCTTCCAGCCGGTGGCACGCGGTCCCCTCCGTTCGCGATGGCAACCTCACCAGCTCGCCATCTTCTGCTGCCTGCGCAGTACACTCCATGTGGAAGTGACGTGGATCGGCTCTTGCAGAGGCGCAGAAG
Organism: Hyperolius riggenbachi; assembly: GCF_040937935.1. Classification (NCBI taxonomy): domain Eukaryota; kingdom Metazoa; phylum Chordata; class Amphibia; order Anura; family Hyperoliidae; genus Hyperolius; species Hyperolius riggenbachi. Next base: position 414,458,913 of record NC_090650.1, read on the forward strand.
ATCCCGACCTGGCGCGGTCGCCATCGCGAACTGAGGGGACTGCGGGCCACCGGCTGTAAGGGGTTGGAGGAAGCCCCGGGTAAGTAAATGTCATTTTTTTTTTCCCAACAGCTCGGACATTTCCTTTAAAGGACACTCGAACTGAGAGGGAAATGGTAGCTGCCATATTTATTTCCTTTTTAAACACCAGTTGCCTGGCCGGACTGCTGGCCTTTGGCTGCAGTAGTATCTGAATCGCACATCTGAAACAAGCACACAGCTAATCCAGTCAAACTTTAGTCAGAAACGCTGCTGCATGCAGAGTGGCCAGGCAATCTGCATTGTTTAAAGGGAAATAAATGTCAGCTTCCATATTCCTCTCACTTCACTGTGTCTTCACCAGATAAAAAACAATCTCACCGGTCAAGCTGATACATTAAGTGTTTGAACAAACTGGGTTATACCGACGTAGCTGATGGGATGTGGATATGGTCATGTAGGGGCGATGAGTGGGAGGGAAGATGTTGGCGTGTTGGAAAGATTTTGGCGCTCTATAAATCTAAAATTACGGGGTGTACAGAAAAATGTGGCATCCCCTCAGTGTGTCCCCACCATCCCACACAGCAGTGGTCTCCCCAGAAGTTTTTTCCAGCCGGGGTGGCATG